>NC_056739.1:1789157503-1789457503 GCF_019279795.1 Protopterus annectens | reverse complement strand
GTTCTGTGCAAGTATGTTTGTATTTCAAATATACATATATATTTATGTGTTTTGCATGTCTCTGTTTAATATAGCGGTTAATTAGGATGTCAGAAATCCTCTTTGTTGATGTGATGTATACACTATATAGTATGGTAGGAACTTCATGATGGTGCATATACACTGCACATTATGGTAACAGGATTAGCTGATGGAGTGCTGCTAAAAGCAAGGCCTGCAGAGTAAAAATACATAAATGTTTGCCTGTGTTAAAGCAAGATGTTTTTGATGTGTCCAAGAATAGAGTCTCTCGGACAAACCTGACCAGAAGAAGCTGTGAAATACCAGGGATTTAACTGTGGATTTACTTGTGGGGTACAAGAAACCTACCTGTGGATTTACTTGAGTTGTACCAGGAGCCTAACTATGGAGAAGTCATGAGAATCTATATTTGGATGTGTGAGGCAGCCTGACTAAACAGGCAATACCTGAGGACTAGAAGGAATGTTGGCATTGCAAACTGGACTGACACACCCAAACCTGGGAGGTAAGTAATACGTGTGCTTATTTTTTTTTTTATTGAATGTGAACATTTAGGTTTTGCACTGTAAATAAACTTCCAGTTGAATGTTATGAATGGGCCTTAACATGGGTTTTGTGGAGGAGGGGGGGGGTGGTTCAGAAGTCTGACTCTAATATTTGATGGTCTATGCTTCACTGCATTTTGACTAATGATTTGTGAGTTGATAATCCATTTGTTATTGATGTGCATTCTTAACATAGTATCTATCAATAATTCCCTAAAGCATTTTACTTTTTAATTTCAATACATTATCTTGTCTCCTGCATCAATTAAAGCCTGACAAGGATACGTGATGAACAATGCCTGTATAGCTCCGCCAAGCTTTTGTCATGAGCAAGTGCTTAGGAATACATCTCTGGTTTTGTCTGCTGGCCTGTTTAGATCTATCAGTAAAAAACAACACAACATTTGGGAAGTCTTCTTATTCAGGCCCCATAGTGCTACTGAAATACCCATATGATTTTGGAGGGTACTTTTGGACTCGTATTTGAAGGTTTCTTTCAAGTCATCCTGCACACCCTATGGCTATCATTTCATTCATAGTGGAAGTGTGGTCACCCTCGTATCTGTGATGCATGGTGTGGTCATCTCTTAATTTATGGAGGGTGAACTGTTCACTTTTACATATATGGCTGGTCTGGACAGCAATTTATCTATGAATATGGGTACCTGTCCCTTCATGGTTATTGACCTGCAGCTGACTTCTTTGTCTCTAAGCTACTTTCAACTTGTATAGTGCTGATAAATACTTGCACTGATGTACAAATTAATTTGTAATTCAGTTTTGCAAACACTGAAAAAAAAAAAACTACAGTTGGCTGGGAGGTTATCGTTAAAGAAACTATGCCTTGCAGATTATAGACTATCTATCTTCACTGTCCTTATTTAGAATTTTTGATAAACATGTTGAAACAGCTATGATGGGTTTCTGTATGACGCTTTACATTATCTTTGCAAGGTGAAAATTCTAGCTTTTTTAGCTGCGGTCATTGAGAAAATGTGTTTGCGGTCTTCCATTCAATCACTATTAGATCCAGCTTGTGGAACCATCAAGGGGTTTGCTGAGGGTTCATGCAACCTCCAGCCTAAGATATCAAGTTGAATGGTTATATTTTCCAAGCCTTAATCGTGTTATCATATTCATGTGGTTCCTTGGCACATGTTTGCGAGTTTTCTTGTTAGAAATTACTTCTATGGTATACCAGCCTATGAGACTCAGTTTTTTTAACTGGTTTCACATTTAAGCTTCCTTTTGCAGCTTTAATGAGATGTAACATTACTTTGTGAGATCCTTGTCAAAAATGCCCATGGGGATGTCTTCTGGTGCTTCTGGCGGACAGGCATCTTCACAAATTGACTCTTGGTAAATATATTGAGTGAGTTAATTTATAATAGTTGTTATAGGTGATAGTACATTGGTGTTCGTAGTTGGATGATATTGAGTATTCTTGGTTAATTGGTGCTGGATTGGATATTTTTCAAAGATTTCAGCAAACAGTTGAATTTGCTCGGTATGTTAATGCTGTGTGGGAGACTAAAATGTAGGCCATTTGTGGGGATAAAGTAATGGGCACTGTAGAGGTGGTGCCTTACCTCTCATCTTCTTACAGCAAGAAATCTGGACAAAGCCATAAATAATGGGAGGACAAAGGCCCAACAACAGGGACATTTTTTAAATATTGCTCTTACAAACTTAGAAAGTTGATGGAATAACAGGTTTTGCATTAGCTACGTTAATTTCCTGAAAGGTAGGAAGTCTGAATATCAAATGCCTGTCATTATTTTATGACTTTACTCCTCACTGACTTGCTAAAAATCTGCCAGAAAACCACAATTTTATGAGACACAGACCAAAAATATGATTTTGTGAAAATCTGTACAGTTGAGAGGTATGGGTGGTGCTAGTAATGGCTTGGTGCAGCTGTGAAAAGGAAACAGGACAATAATGAAGCCTACAGTGACTATAGCTATGAGTGAAGTTAAGGTGAATGTATTGCTTTATGACCAGACAGATGATGTATTGTTTCTAAAAAACAAGGCGTTTGTGCAGGAAATCACTGAGCTGCAGTTGAAACTGGTAGTATTTATTATTATCTGGTTAAACTAGGGTGTAAAGTGTGAAGAAAAAAATGTGGGATTGGAGTAATGAAACGAAGAAACGTCGGACAGACATAAGCCGAATGCGTTCACTAACTGTTCTGGGAGTCCTAAGGAGTATATAAAAATGTAACACGCATACAGATCATCTTCAGTTTGTTCCTTGTCCTCAGAATGTTTTGTCCCATTTTCAGTCATGGTGTGCTTAGGAACGTATTTTGTCTTGACTTTGGAAGCTTAATAAGGTTTGTCACCTGCATAAAATGTGTTTCTGGCAATGATTTTTCACTTCAAATGGCAGAATATCAAGCTCCAGAATTACGAGTTTATTTCCCAATGTAGACAACAGAATATTTCTGCTAACATGGTCAAATGTCTGGACTTAGAGTTGGCATAGAAAGTGATTTTCCTCAGGGTCTTAGAGAACATGACTGGAAGAGACTGTGACTCGTACCACTTTGTTAGGCTGGAATATTCTCAGTAATGTTTGACAATCTGGATGTACCCTGCTATTGTGAACATGGGTAATTATATTAGTGCTATTATATTATAATAGATGTTGCTTTAGGTACTTACCATGTGCCGTAATGATGCATTGGTTATTGTGCTGTTTACATTTTTTTTATTGATGAGTAGTTTAATTTTTTATTGAAATCGTCACGCTAGTTTCAAAATGTATTTTTCACTAACGTTATTTTATATGAGGCATGATTTTGAAACTTAACTTAAATTTTAGAGTTTAATGTGTGAAAGTGACCAGTAAGGGGTTGACAAGAAAGGGATTTTTCTTTAATATTTTGTTCAGCATGTGGGTGCTTTTATTTGCTTAGAATATGTTTAGAATATGGATTGTGGAGATGACTGGATTAGATGTTCATTTTAATGGGGTTTCCCTAACATCTCATTGTTTGCTTTAATTTGGCTGTCTGGCTTTGATTTAAAAGCATGTAAACTCTGTGACCATTCCTTTTAAAAATAGCCCATCCCTCAGAAGGGGTGCCAGTGGGTCCTCTAATGAGGAGAGAAGATGCCTGCCCTTGCTGGATGAGGGAGAGCATAAGTTGTGTTCGTGTCTTGGACTAGAGTTTATCAAATAGCAGGGTGTAGTTTAATTAGTTTTGAATGAGATGTTTAGTAATTTATGTGAGTGTATCAGATAAATGGATAACAGTCTCCTAATGAATGTTAGACCCCTTTTGCTGTGAAAAAAAACAAGAGGATACACTTGCTAAGAATGTATTCCACAGGTAGTGGTTTGGAGGGTGCACTCCTGCAAGTAAAGCCTCCTGTGGGAAAAACTAATAGGGTATTACGTGATAGAATGAGGGAACATATGTACAATATATAAAAGAATTCCCCTAATAACGCCCTGTCGAAACATGTTACTGAACAAGGAGTACATCATACTTTTAAATTTAGGGTTATGGAGGTAATTAAACCCAGTATTAGGGGGGAAATGTTAGAACATACACTGAATATAGGGAAACATGTTGGATTATTATTTTAAGAGCGGACAGAGGTAAGGGCTTAAACGAGAGGGCATCTATTAAGCCCGTCTTAAAGAGGAGGAGGCTGTGTAAATAAACTGGTCACTGTTTTTGAAATTTTATGCAGTCTTAATTTTATATATATATTTTATTTTTAAGATTTATGTGTTTTCACCTCGATTATGGGGATTGAGCCAATGTTTCATATATACTTTTATATATATTTTTTACACATAGATCTGTAACCGTAGACTTGTTTTGGTTATACAGCTTTAATGAATTTTAATTGAATAATTAGCATTGATTACCTAGCTTCTTATATATGTGTTCTTTCGTCTTGTATATATTTTTGGTCTGATGAAGCTCCTAAGTGAAAGCGCTTACCATTGTTGAATAAACCTGTGTTTTATACAGACGTTTGACATTGGATTTATGGACTTTTTATATGCTGCTGCCATTGATGCAAGTTTTTTAACCTCGTTATTATTTTATATTTTTTAGCCCTGGTTGCTCCATAGCTCCGTACTTTAATTTTGACATATGTAATGTGTGTCTGAGCCTTGTCTTTTGTAGTGATAGTTTTATGAATTTTTTTTTAAGGTAAGGTTAGAGTGAGGGGCTTGTGCAGCATTAGGGTTTGCATACCTAAGTGATCTGACCCTAACTATAACCCCATAAACAGCACAGTTGTTTTAGAAAAAAGTGGTTGTATTTTGTGCAGAATGAAACAGAAGAAACAGGCAACTTAATATTAAAGACAAAGAGCCTGAGTCCAAAAGACTTGACTGAGACAACACTGAGTGCAGGTCTTTTGGAATCTAGTCCCTGGTGTAAGCCTGCTTATGTGTAGGCCTTGCACTGAAGTAAGTCCATTGAATTGAGTGCAAGTCTTTTGGAATCAGGGCAAACTTACACTGAGAACAACTCTTTTGGAATCTGTCCTAAAAAGTATTCAGGAGATCTTAAAGTTTCTAGTCTGGGAAATTATCTATAAAAGGCATGGAAAGGATTTCTCTTTTAGATAATATGCTTGGCACATGTTCGGTTAATGGATGAGGATGAAACTAAATGAATTCCAGCTTTTATCAGTGGCTCTGGTGTGTTTTTGATGTCTGACTACTGAAACTGAACCGATGCCGAAGGGTGCAGGCAAGGGATGCATAAATCAGGAGTAACACAGTGAAGGTAACTACAGCAGAGATTTTCACTGAATTGTAGTGGGGATAAGCATGCCAAGGTATGTCTGTTAATAAAATATACTCTAGAGACTCTGAAAACACGAATGTACAGCTGCTGGAAAATAAATGCTCTGGTTTCCATTTTGTATGGTTAGACATGTTGCGATTCTTGTTTTTAGGGTTAAAATTTTCATACTGCTTTGATGCAGGTGTTAAAAGATGTGTAATAAATGTTCTCATTCAGATGCTTTTTAGTGTTAGCAGACTGCTGAGAGGGTCACAGTCATTAAGAAAAGAAGACCTGTTTGAGAGATCTTTTATAGTTTGCAGATACTGACAATGTTTTTTTTTTTTTGTATAATTCATCTATTCACATTTTACACTAGTAGTAAGTAATTGCACAAATACTAAACATTCCACTGCATCTAGGCAGAAGACCTATGCACGTGTGGTACTATTAAAACAATAACTGCCCTTGACAGAAAGGAACTAGACTGTATTGGATGTCAAACTTAAATCCCACATTGCAAGTTAAAACTACGAAGTAAGATATATAGAAAGATGGATTTAGGATGCCAAACTGAAAAATGGGAGTATGAACATTCTATAAATTTGTAAGTTGGAGAATTACTGTGGGGCTTTGTTTTGATAGTCAGTATGAAAGATTCGAAAGGCAACCTGGTCTTACTGAAACACAAATACTGAACCATTACGGTATCAAGATATGATGTTCAGGCTTATGTTATTTAATCAATGTGCTTGAAATATAATGCTTAATATTAACTATAACTTTCACAGTCCTACCACCAGCCAGCAGAAGTGCAGAATGACATGCTTGTAGGAGTGATTTTCTTTTTTTAATTGCATGTCAGTACCTTATTTTAATGCCAACCTTCCTGTCATTTGTAGACTGCAAAGCCATTTATTCTTTTATTAATGTTTTCCATGCTGTGTCTTATTTCAATGGCAACAATGTAATCTCTGTTTAAGCAACATCTTGCTGGCAGTGGGATGCAACTGGAAGTAATACGGTACTGAAAAATCAGTCCGAAAATATACCCAGTGCAAAGCACTCCTTGCTCTTTATTAGAAGATGATCTATTTGTTTCCAGCTGCTAAGTTGTCAGCAATGCCTGACCTGCAAATTGAGCCATTTAGGATTAGGAATATGTGCTGATTTATGTAAAACATGTCATGCTACTAACATGTACCTGTCTTTTATTCAGAATGTAGGTAGAATACTTAAGTAGCTGATCTTGACAAAAATGCATAAATACACATATTGCAGAAAACTTTCAAGGGAATACACATATTGCAGAAAACTTTCAAGGGACTAATCGGGCTCTAATCCTTTGGATTCTTGTTGATATGCTCTGGTTTAGGTCCTCTGCAGTAATTAGTGAACTAACTTGCAGAATCTTCCATGCCTGCCAGCCTTAATAAATATGTTTTGTTACGTAATGCATCTCTATATTTTATTGACATTACTGCATTCTAAGACCTACACTGCTCTGATTTATAGACTCTTTAGATCATTTGCTTTTGCTCCCTGGCAATCAGATCCTCTCAGCCAGGTGACCCATTCATCTTCTCATCACTGAGGGCAAGAGTTGGCTGAGAGAGTTCATCATTTGTGCTCCCATCAGGTGTGGCTCAAATATTTTCTGATTTGCATCCCTACCTCCTTGCACATACTTGGTGGGCTGTAGGCAGTAGATACTTCATCACTTCCATGAGAGATGTTTCCGTGTAGTAGCCTAGCCCACCAATCCTGAAGCACAGTAGTTTTCTCCTGGTCTATACCAGGGAAATCCCACCTAACTAGCATGCCATGGACTGCATGCAATCCTTCCCGCATGTGAGAGAGCTGAGCTGGCTGTGTCCCGTCACTCTTCTCCCTCTCTGCCAAGATCCACCAATGCCACGGACACTAATTGAACCCTAGTCACCTGGTTCAGAGCTAGGGCTCCACCCCTCTGCACCACGAAGCCAGGCTTCTGAATTCTATACTTACTGACCTTCTTTTAATTGACCCCTTGTTATGACGAGCGAAGGCATGATAGCAAACAGTTTATTGTACACCCGACATAGAAGCTTCTGCATGCACAATCTACATCTTAGCTGTATCACATGCTCAGTACAGGTAGCTTAATACCGCCTCCCCCAACCTGGAAAGTTCCTTAAACTACAGTGCCTGATTAGAAATCATAGCTTAGCACGCTATTCTACATCCTCCCTCTTTACTTTGCGCCCATTGTAAATTCATGTTCAAATCCGCATTGACATTTCTTGAGACACTTTCAAGAAATAGACATTGTATAAATTAATTCACATTGGCTATCTGACTACAAATGCAATTTACTGTACATATTTAGGATTAGGTTTGCAGACTCGTCCTGTCACATATACATTTTGAGTATTATTGGAAACATGATCTGTCACAAGAGATTTATTTGACACAGAGACATCATTGGGTATATCAGAATTATACAGAAAAGGCTGTCCACTTTCTGGAACTTGATCAGTTAGTGATTTAGTCAAGGAACTGGAATCACTAGTACTAGTCTGTTGTGGCTTCGACTCTGGGACAGGCAAAATGTGCCATGATTTCTTCTGTAAATATCATCTTTGTATTGAATTATGTAAGACCTTGGTTAACACAAATGTCTTTTATGTTCTATGAGCACCTACAAGGATGCATGGATCATGCCATCCATAACAAAACCAAGACTCACTCCCCTAAAAGAAAGAAACCAGTCTGGTGGACCCCTGCCATAAACAGGCTATACAATAGAAGGAGGAATCTAGTTCAGAAAAAAAGTGAATCCCAAGAAGGAAACGGATCCCTGATCAGTATCCGTAAGAAATTAAGGTCCCCCATAAAATCATCCAAGGCTCACTTCAAAAGAAAAATAGCCAAGGATTCGAAAAATAACCACAAAGCCTTCTTTAGCTATGTCAAGAATCTAAGTGGCAACTCACAGATATGCTCTGAGCTAGTGCAAAATAGCACAAAATATACTGAACCTACTGATATTGCCAACATCCTGGCAGATAGGGGGGTGAAGTTTGCACTAAATCTCTCACCCCCAAAAGGGCCCACAACAATACCGGAAAAGTGTAGTGTCCCGGAAATCACAGATGCACAGGTGAAAACAGCCCTTTCAAAAGCCAAAAGCACAGTGTTAGTGGGACCAGATGGTGTCCCAGGCTGCATCTTGCACAAACTACAGAACGAACCAACCCCCCACCTAAACACACTGTTCAACCTCAGCCTCTCCACAGGCTATGTGCCCATAGAATGGTGCACAGCAATGGTTATTCCGCTCCACAAAGGAAGGGCTACAACTGACCCTGGTAACTATCACCCCATAAGCCTGACTAGCCTGGTCTGCAAGGCTATGGAGTGCATCATCATGGAACCTCCAAACACTTGACTCGACCCAGTTCAGCTTTGTTAAGGGCAGGTCATGCCTACTAAACCTGGTTGACTTCTTCGAGACAGTAACCAAGGCCATAGATGAGGGGAAAGTGGTTCACATAGCCTACCTTGACCTCACCAAGGCTTTTGACACCATTCCCCACTCTGGAATTATAGAAAAACTCACCAGCCTGAATATAAACCCCTACGTCATGAGATGGGTTACCAACTGGCTTGCAGACAGAACTCGCATGGTAAGAATAGTGGGCTCCAGGTCTGACTCTAAACCAGTCACAAGTGGTGTCCCACAAGGCTTGGTCCTGGGACCCCCTACTGTTTGGCATATACTTCTCAGAAGTGCAGGCAAACACAGGAGACTATGGCTAACCAAGTTCGCTGATGACTGTAAACTGGGAGCCATAATTGACTTTCCGGCTGACACGGACATTCTCCCAAAGGGCCTTACTGAGACGGACACCTTGGTGTCAAAGTCATGGTTTCAAGCTAAATGCCAAAAAATGCATAGTCATCCCATTTGGGGAAAAACAAAACACCCATGAAATACCACATAGGTGGCATCCCCCTTAATACAGAAGATTTAATAAGAGATCTGGGGACCCAGGTAGATAGTAATCTCTCCTTTGACAATCATATTGCCAAAGTAGTTAGGAAATCCTTCTGTGTAGCCCATCTAATTACTAAAGAGTTTGCATCTAGAAATAAAGGTTATAGTGCCCCTCTACTCGTCGCTCATCAGACCCATCATAGAGTACAATGCCCCATTTGGGATGTACCTTACAAGACACTTCCAACAGCTGGAAAGACCACAAAAGTACCTCACCAAAAGGATTACTGGCCTCAAATATATGTCCTATGCAGCCCGACTGGAAAAACTCCGGCTGTACTCAGTGGCATATCACTTACTCAGAGGTGATCTCTGCCTGACTTACAAAGCCATGTCCAACTCAGAATTGATGGACATGCTCCACCTAAAGAAATCCAAGTCACTGCGAGCCACTCGCTCTAGTGAGTTAAACCTCACCACAACAATAAATAGAACATGCTGGAGGGATAAATTCCTGTCACAGAGACTCCCCATGCTTTGGAACAAAATTCCTACCTACATTAGGCAGAGCCCCTCACTAACACTCTTCAAGAGAAACCTTGATGAGTGGATGGGTAACAGAAAATACACCCCTGGGATCACTTCATTGGCTCTTCTTGACAGAGGCTCAGTTAATTAATAAATGGGGTGGCAAAAGCTGACACACTCTGGCTAGGCTTAAAAATGCCCTCGGCAGATAGCCTAGTACCTACATATGATTATTCCAATGCGATCATGGCCTTTCAAAATTTGCATTTGGACAACCTCACCTTGCGATAATGGTCAAAGAGGTTTACTGGTTCTGTCATAGTACACCTTTTGCGAATTACATTTTTTTCATATTTGAACTTTGACTACCTCATTGCTCTTTGCAAGTGGCTCTACCAGGCTTTTGTCAATTGGAAGAGTTGTTTGTATTTGCTTTGACATCTCTTTGAGCAGGTGAACCAGTGTGTGGTTATGAGGAATGTTTCAAAGATTCAGTAAATTAAGAAATACATTGTTTCCTTCCCATTTGGACTTTTCCATTAAATTCTTTGCATTACAAATTGCATGTTCACTTAAACCATTAGTTTGTGGTTATTCTGGACTGCTAGTTACATGAATGAATTATCAAGATCTAGGAAATTCTTTAAATTGTGTACCATTATCTGATATGACTTTATGCAGACTTCCATGAACTGAGAAATCTCATTAGTTTCGTAATCACTGCAATATATGATAGATTGTGAAGTAAGTCAAGTTCGAACCAACCAGAGTTTGAGTCAATTAATACCAGATAGTGTTGACCATTCCATTCAAAAATGTCTACAGCAACTGTGGACCATGGTAAATCAAGGATTGAATGTAGTTGTAGTGGTTCTTTCTACTGATGTGGTTTACTACTGTTGCAAACTGAACAGGAAAATGTCTGTCTTCTAATATCTTTGGACATTGAGGGCCAAAACACAATACCTCTTGCCCTACTTCTAGTTGATTCCATGCCTGGATGACCTCTGTGCAGAATTGTTATGTATTCTTTTTGTAATGGTTTAGGAACTATCACTTTCGGATCTTTCACAATGATACCATCTTCCACAATGTGTTCATCTCTGTATGGGAAATACTGTTGAGTTTCAAGTGGCAAACCTGTCTGATGTGTTGGCCATCCTTGTTTAATAACATTACTCAGCTTTTGAAAAATTGTGTCTTCAGCAATATGGTTTCTTAACGCATCAAACCATGATGATGAAATGCATTTAACTTCCATACCTTCAAAATCTGCTGTACTATTTTCGTGCTACTTGGACGTCTTCGTGGAGGCTTGGGACAAAGCACCTGTGAGATGCATGTGTTTATCTTTGTTGTGAACAACACTGAAGTTATACTTGTGCAATATTAACATCCACTGCAGTCTTGCCGGAGCGACATGTATTGATTTGTTCAAAATTGTTACCATTGGCTGATGATCTGTTTCGATCTGAATTGGTCTTCCGTATATAAATAGTCATTGAATTTGGAACATGGAAGCACAACTGCAAGAAGCTCTGTTACTATTTGTGCATAGTGCATTTCTGTTTGAGTCAAAGTACAAGATGCGTAAGCAGCTGGAATGCCTTCCTGAAGATATGCTGCGCCAAGACCTTATTCCAAAGCATCATAAGTGAGAGTCGCTGGTTTATGAACATCATGGTATCTCCGTGTAGGCGGACCTGAAACTCTGTTTCAAACTATTAAACCCTTCTTGATGCTTCTTCTACCAAGACCGCTTTACATCTTTACGTGTTAACTCATGTAATGGTACAGAAAGCTCATGAACTTTCCCAATTAGTTAATCACACCCAGGAAACATTGTAGGGATGTAACGTTCTCTGGAACTGGCATTTCATTGATTGCCATTACTGATCATTGATGGATCAGGTTGTAGACCTGAACATGTGACAACATAGGCAACTTCTTTCAGTTTGAACTGACACTTCAAAGGATTCATCTTGAGACTGACCTCACATGCACGATCTAGAACTTTCCTGAGGCTTCTCTTATGTTCTTTTTCTCCATTGCCTCCGATAATGTCATCTACTATAATGGCACAAGGATATCCAGCAAATATTTGATCCATGGCATGTTGGAATACTTTGCTGGCAGAACTGATCCCAAATGACATACTCAAAAATCTATATCCCCAAGTGGTGTGCTGAAAGTTGTTAGTAAAGACATTTGTGATCCAACACAATTTGCCAAAAGGAGTTCTTAGCATCTAGATCTGAGAAAACAGTGAAATTCGGCATTAATGCTGCTAGCTCCTCCACTGTATGCATTGGGTGATGAGGATGTTTAAGAGCTTTATTTAAGTCATGAGGATCAATGCATATTCGAATATCATCTGAGCTTTTCTTATGGGCTAGTACCATGGATGATACCCATTCAGTAGGTTCTGACACAGGAATGAGAAAACTAGGATTTACCCTTCTGTCTAATTCTGCTTTAACTTTATCCTGCTTTGCTACTGGCATCTTTGGTGCTGGTTGAACAACTGGGTTTATCTCGTGGTTCAGCTTAATGGAATATGTCACTAGAAGGTTACCAAGTTTGTCCATAAAGAGATCAGCATACTCTTTGAAAATCTGTTGTGAAAAACTATATAATTTTCATTCATATTTAAATGATGAACAACTTTATTGAGTGAAATCAAGCCCATACGTAGACTGTCTTCGCGGCCTAGTAATGACTGTATGCTCTGTGAACTACATAGAATTGCAAGTCATAGCTGTTGTCTGTGAGAGGACTACAGTGCCATCTGTCTTAATTTCTTCACCACCATAAGTAACTAACTTTGTACATCTCATAAGAGTCAAAACATTCACCGTTTTTTACTTTTTCATAAGCTTTTGCTGACATGACATTGCATTTGGATCCGGTATCCACTTTGAGCTCTCTTGGATTCCCATTAATTTGTACAGTACAAAATATTTCACATTTTGCTGACATGCATGAATTTACACTGACCACAGAAACACCAGCCACATAAAAAAAATTTATCACTGCCATTCGAGCTTGTCACAGTCTCGGTTTGACTTACTGCTTGCTTTGGATTAATCTTACTGTTATCTAGTGCTGATTTGCAAAACATTTTGAAATGATTCCACTTTTTACATTTGTGACATTGCCGCTCATAAGCTGAACACTTTTTGTTTGGATTCATGATTGCCTCTGCAATTCTGACAATTTACAATAGGAGTTAATGAGGTAAAACTTTTTGGTTTACTTATGATGATTTGTCATCTTAAATTTCTGTTGCACACTATCGAAATTTGCAGTAACTGCTACTGCAAACATATTCATATGTTTTTCCTGGGAGCTCCTGTATCTAGCAGACTTCAGTAGCTTTGCTCTGAATTAATTCACTATCACGCAGTAGAATTTTCCTCACTGTATCATTATTTATACGACACACAAGACTGTCTTTTATTAAATCATCTTGCAAGTCTCCAAATGTACATGTTTTTGCTTTATTTCATAAATCAGTAACATATGCTTCAATAGTTTTACCATGCTTTTTATTCCTTGTGTTAAGTTTATGCCTTTCCATAGTTTTATATTTGTCTGAGGGTTACACAGTTCCCTGAATTTACATTTTAAGCAGACTCTGGTTCTTCCCTCTTTTCTGTTTGAGCAGTAATACAGTGGTTTTCTCCCTCTCCCACATAAACAGTAGGTGCATACACAAAAGAATGTTCTCTCTCAATGGCCTCTGAGCCAGCTAAATTGAGAAGTATAAATGCTCAGATAGATATTTCTTTATCAGAGTATGCAGTCGCTATGAGAATATCATCCTTGCAGAGAATTGACATGTATTTGTACAACATTGCCATCAAACACCAAAGGTGTGGGTCTACAAAATCCGTCTGACATGCCGTTAAAAGTAAATGCAAACACTTTATACAGTTTTCAGTTTATGAAATTTGTTTGATATGCCGTAAAAGTCAGTGCAAGTACCTGTAGCACTTTAGACATTTATCGCAACTTACTGGGTACATTCGTTGCAGTTTGAAGAGGTTTGTACAACTTTGGAAATTTCATTGCACTTTTAAAAAGTCTGAAATGGCTTATAACATTTTGTTACTCTTTGTGAGACTTAAACGACTTTGTATCCAGCTTCTGACGCCATGTTGAAGGACGAGCAAAGGCATGACGGCAGTTTAACCGTTTATTGTACACCCGACATACGCTTCTGCATGCACATTCTACATATTATTGTAACACGTGCTCAGTACAACTGGCTTAATACCAACCCTCAACCTGGAAAGTTTCTTAAACTACAGTGGCTGATAAGGTACATACAGCATATCATAGCATACCGTTTTACACCCCTTTAATACTTATTTATAAGAAAATATACCCAGGATTCATGAAAAAATTCCATAAGGTGAAGCCCAGTTTAGTTCTTGATATTGTCCAAGGGCTGATTTGTATAGTATAGCAGCAACAGTAGTAGATTAACACGTCCCCTGCTGGTACAGTGAAGGCCTCAGCTACATGCCTCACTAATGAGGACAGTGAGGTTAGCACTTGTACCTCATCCACTTCCTGTTGAACGTCTGAGGAGGCTGAGTGCATCCCCGAAGTTCAAAAAACATTTATGTAATTAGCGGATTATATACTACATTGTAAAAGACTGCAGCTCTGGAAATGACCCCCGTCCCACACTCTGCTCCTGACTCTGAGATCTATGTTCCCAGAGTAGTGGTAATGGGAGTAGTGCATCTCTGTAAAAATATTTAAATGTGAAGTTCACTGCTACACTATTCACTGTTGTGTTTTTGGTAGACAGTTGTTTTCAATTTTCAATGTGTCAAGGAGCTTGGTATTAAATTTTACAGTGGGCCATCCACCCCTTTTCCTCTTATCACCTTGGAGCTCAGTCCCAGACACTATATTTAGTAAATATGCATACAATCCATGTCTCTGTTTTTTTGCAAATCAACCTGTTTTCAACACCCTACTGCAGTTCAGTCTCAGGAACTACATTTCTGTAAATTATTTTCACACTTTTTCTGCTTGCACTTATTTATTATTATTTATTGACATTTGTTGACCGGGAAAGTCCACTGGGCCCAAAGACCCATTTTCAGTGGAGGCCCGGGGAGAAAAGCTCCATACAATCACAGATATTTTTTACATAACATCAGCTTAACTTTGAAAGTCAAGAAAGTTTTTATGTAATACAAACTGAAGTTGATATACAAGACAGATACATATTATAGAGATATACAATACAAGAAAATAAACCCAGTGTGTTAAATTTTTAGTAATTCTATTTGTATATTCTCATAAGTAAGAATACTGTTTAATAAATTCTGTTTATTCAGCCACAGAAATAAAGAAAGCCAGAGAGACTGGATACGAAGACAGTGTAAACTGGAACTAATATTAAGTTAGTAAAAGTATTTGTAGTGTATAGTGGCCAAAACATTTAAGGTGGTTTAATCATATGACTAAAGAACAGACAAGGTTATTGAGATAGTGTTCTTTTAGTGCAAATTTAAATAAAGAGTCTAGTTGAGTAAGTAGAGAGAGGGGAGCGCATTCCAAAGTTTGGTAATGGCATGGGAATAGAGACATTGTCCAGCTCTTTTGTTGGGTTTAGTTATGGTTAAGAGTTGTTTGTTAGAGGACCTAAGATGCTGATTAGGGGTGTGTGTTTGTATTATAGTTTGAAGGGATGGGCAGTAGTTTGGATTATTTAGTAGTTTGTGGGTGAGAGTAAGTTGAGAGTAATGTGGGTAATGAGGGAACTCAAACCAGTTTATAGATTTAATGACCCAGCAATGATGTGTGCGAGTTGGCATGTTGGAGACAAACATGGCAATTTTATAATGGAACAACTGCAGTTTGTTCAGGAGAGATGTGTGTAGGTTAGTGAAAATGGGGCAACTATAGAGGAGGGAGGGTAGAAGTAGACTATTAGCTAGATTAAACTTGGTAGACTTGTCCAAATAGAGTTTATGCCTATAGAGTTTGCCAAGTTTTTGACTGCGCTAAGTATATGATTCTCAAAGGATAGCTTATCATCAACTGTGATGCCAAGTAGGTTGGCTGTTTTTACAATTTCAATTTCTGTATTGTTTTGAGAGAATATTTTAAAGTCTAGAGTTAGAGGTTTGGTTGTCTTGAGAAAAAGTTTTGATTTTTTTGAGATTAAGTAGCAGTTGAGCTTTGTTAAGCCAGGATTTGATGGAAGTAAATGCATTTTGTGTTGAGATCTGCGATGTTGTTAGACGAAGTAATTATTGTCATCATCTGCATACTGAATGAGCGTACTTTACAGGGATGCTTTATGGAGATTATTAATAAATATGTTAAAAAGCAAGGGCCCAAGAACAGACCCTTGGGGAACACCTGTGTTGTTTAGTAGGTAATCTGTTTACTTACTTTGCCATCAAAAATATTGTTTTCTGTTGTGTAGATAGTTATGGAACCAGGATAGAGTGTGTGGGGAGCAGTTTACCGTCTCAAGTTGTAAAAGTAGTTTTGAGTGGGACACTGTATCGAAAACTTTTGCTAGGTCTAGTAGGATCACTGATGTTAGCAGGCCTGCTTCAAGAGCTTTGTATACAGTGTTGGTAAATGACAGTAAGGCTGCTGTTGTGCTGTGTGCTGGCCAAAAGCCATGTTGGGTGTGTGCGAATAGGTTATTGTCTATGAGATGTTTTAGCAATTGAGAATGAATATACTTTTTTCTAAAATTTTAGATAGAGGTGAAAGTATGGAGATGGGCCGGTAGTTAGATCACTGGTGTTACCACCTTTGTGAAGGGGAGCAATAATTGAGTTTTTCCATAGCTGTGGGACATGTGATTCAGAGATTGATCTGTTAATGAGAATGCTAATTGGAAGAGCTATAGAATCTGCTGCAAGTTTTAGGGATTCAGCTGGGAGGCTATCGGAAGAGGGGGAGCATGGTTTTAGTTTACGAACTGGAGAGGTGGGTGCTGGTTGTAATGTAAATAGAAGAGTGGATGGGTTTTTGTTGGAATTGCAAATGATGTGGGGGAGTGGTTAGAGAGTGTATTGTTGTTTATGTTGCCAATTATACTTTTGTTAGTTTTTAGAGAAAAATCATTAACAAGTTTTTCGATAGTATCAATAAAATGAGAATTGAAGGCTTGAGCAATTTCTTGAGGGTTTTTGTCAAGAGACGGGGAGGGGTTGTGTTGAGTTTCAGGATTTAGGAGAGAGGAAACAGAGTTCCAGAACAATTTGGGGTTATTTTGTTGGGTAGTAAGTTTAGTGGAGAAATAGCTTTTTTATCCTTGATGACTTGCCTTTTGGCATTGTTACGGAGTTGTTTATATCTTAGTTCAAGTTGTGGGGTTCTCTTTCTATGCCATTCCTTCCAGGTTTTACCCTGGAGGTATGTAACTGTTTAGGCTTGGTACGTGTGGGGGCAAGACTGTCTAGAATATCTAAAAAGACTTTATTGCAATAATTGCCTGCTTTATACAAACAATACTGTAATACAATAAACCTTTTCTCCTGTTCTATCACCACCATTCTTTTACAAGTAAACCTGCCCAACTTCTTGCCTGCGCTGTCACATTGCTGTCATCTTTATTTAAGAAAACATCTTTCTCTTACCTTTTCTTATGCCGTGATGTAGTTCACAGTTCTGTTTTTTCTTAAAACAACCCTCAACCCCCTTGTAATCTCTCTGATATCTCTATTAATGCTCTCCCCCACCATGTTCTTCCTTGCCCTAGCCTAATGCAAAGGCCTATGGCTGAGTGCTTATTTTCATAAGACATAACCATGTAGAAATGAATTATTCAGTACACTACACGTTTTAATAGCGGAGTTCAAGGGGCTATGGAAAAATCATCAAGTAAACTGGGGAAGGCCTGACTTTCCATCTTGGTTTCCCAGTTTGAAACCAGACCTGCATCTGCCCCAGCACTACACCTGCTGTTGTCTCTGAACAATGTGGGATATTATTAGACATTTAATTTTGAAAATTTTTGCTGATGGGATCTGCAGGGTGACAGACGACATAAAGAAAAGGCTTGGCTTTTCATTTAGGAGACACTGTTGCCTCTGATCCTAAACAATCACTGTTATGCAGCGCATAACACATTCATTAAGCCTTCCCTTCACATTATTCAAGCGATTTCCTCACTCTCTACTTACCTGTATAAACAAATCCCTTACTCCAGTCAGTCATGTAGAGTCGGCGCTGCAAATAAGCACGTCTTATGTTATAAACAAATCCCTTATTCCAGTCAGTCATGTAGCGTCAGCGCTGAAAATGAGCACGTCTTATGTTATAAACAAATCCCTTACTCCAGTCAGTCATGTAGCGTCAGCGCTGAAAATGAGCATGTCTTATGTTATAAACAAATCCCTTACTCCAGTCAGTCATGTAGCGTCAGCGCTGAAAATGAGCACGTCTTATGTTATAAACAAATCCCTTACTCCAGTCAGTCATGTAGAGTCAGCGCTGAAAATGAGCACGTCTTATGAAATTAATTGACTAAGAAATAATACTAATAAAAAGTCATTGATAATAATGTGTAGTGGTTTGTTGCCATATTTGACCTTTTAATAATAATAATCCTATTAGTTAACCAGGTGGAACCACTGCATATACAATCCCTTTACAGGGGGGACTCGGGAGCAGTTTCTGGTTAAGTAACTTGCTTAAGGTCTCACAGTAAGCAAATGAGCATTGACTGAATTAAACCTTGTACCAGAGGAACTATAGCTCATAATCTTAACCTCTGCACCAATCATTTCTGATGTCTAACCAAAAAATTATTTAAAATAGTTCAAAATAATCAAAGAATGCATGCATTCACTAACTTTGCCATGAATTTTGGATCAGCTGTCAAGGACGTGGCCAACCATTCATTTCAAATAATATATTATTTGAAATGTTTAAAACTGACAAAGTCCTTACTATTCAGAATGGTCCTCTTAGCCAAGTATTCAGTATAATAAAGCCAGATGGTTGATTAAAATGTTTCCCCGGAAAGCTGTAGCTTATATTCTCAATATGGTTTTAATACAGAATTATGATGATAAAAGAACTTGCTAGTTTGAATGTTGTTCTCTAATACAGTGCAATGTAATAAAAACATGAGGCTACCTTGTCGGTTCTGTTTTGATTCACTAAAAGCCAGCCTGATACATGTCTGGCTAAGAACTGTTACTTTTTTTTTTTTTTTTTTTAAATCACTTTATTAATAACATAATGTTTACCATGCAGTCATATATTATTTATTTATGAGCCGATCAATTTGCAATATAACAAAACATCAGACTTCACAGAACTGACTGGAAACCTTCCCTCTCTCTCTCTCCCTCTGTGTGTGTGTGTGTGTGTGTGTGTGTGTGTGTGTGTGTGTGTGTGTGTGTGTGTGTGTGTGTGGGGGGGGAACCACTGATTTACAAACATATTAAATAACTGTGTGTATATGTGTGTGTGTGTATGTGTATATATATATATATATATATATACACACACACATACATACACACACAGTTATTTAATATGCTTGTAAATCAGTGGTTCCATCTAACTATATACTCAATGCTTACTCTAACCATATAGGTGATGTTTAGATTAAGGGAAAAAATTATATCTATATCTATATCTATATCTATATCTATATATATATATATATATCATCATGACCAAAGGCAGTTTTTGTAACTTAACAGTTCCACCTTATCCCATCTAAAAGGCATTTAGTATCTCACCTGCTGACCAAAGATGGGTGCATGCTGAAATTCCTATTGTCAACCCATTCACCCTGTGCTATCCACAGTCTCTATACTGGTCTCTATCCCAGTTTCTATCATCTCTACTTTACCTGATCTGGCCATAATAATAATAAAAAAATTGTAATGGAAGTGCATCATTTAAAATATCGATTTACTTATTCAGCCTTTCAGTCTCTCATAGGTTGCCTTTTCCCGACTATTCAATTGAATATTCTAACCAATATGACTACCTATTAAACACAAATCTAGTTTACACAGTTATACATATCTGTGGCATATCTACCTGCTCTATTTAGAATCATCTCCCTAAAATATAATCTTTCTGGCCTCTATTTAGAAATCTAAATCCTCAGAAGTACTCAATGAGTTATTTTTTACTAAACAGACTATTTTATATCAAAGATATATCCCTCTATCGAACTACTTACGATTTTATTTTTTTTTATCTTTTGGAATCCAGTTTTTGCTTTCACAACAAATTAAAAACACATAATGTAAACATTTGTGTATCAGACCTGTGAGCTCTGACTGATATTTGATAATATTGCTCCTGTCTTCCTTCATGGCTTAGTGGTAGGTCATACAGACTAATGTTACCAAGGTCCTGGGTTTGAGACTGGCAGTGGGAATTTATTTGGGTTGGGAGGGTGGCCTAATGGTTAAGGTGTTTGCCTTACAAACACAAGGTACAGGGTTTGAGTCTCACAAAGGATAATTGGCCAGGCTTAAAATGGCTCGCAAGGGCAGTTAGCCTAGTATGAACCTATATGAACCTAACCTATTCACATATCCTAGACTAATTATCCCACATAATAAGCAAGGGAAGCCCCCACATCTGTGGCAGTCCTAGACATTGCTTTGTGAGAAACCCAGTCCGTTAACTACTATCATTTTAATTGTGCCTCACTTAAACCATTAACTTATACCACAGGAAAAACATATATTTTTACTAATTACACTTAGTTTTATTCACTTTTCAGAATCCTAGAGATGAATATCCCATAATACCCGAGCATAATCTCAATATCAAGCTAAACTGCCAAATTCAATACCAATCAGCAGCACTAATGTTATCAAATTTATACGATCCCTATTGCAACCAAACTCAGTTTCCTTGAAAACCGAAAACTGTTCATAGAACACTGAATCACCAATCTCTTCAGCCACTATGAATTAAATATTAACAGCTTCAGTCAACCTACATAGTCATTGTAACACCTGTGTGAAATATTCTACTATGTAAGCGGCAGTGAGATTTAGAACTACACGCAAGTGATCATAATAACTTGTAGAATAAAACATGAGCAAGTTAACACCAAGCAACATTATATTATAAAATGTGTTAACTAGAATAGAGCACTGGTCAATGCAACCATTTTCAGGTTCAGCCCTAAGGTTGTAGACCATTGAAAAGTAAATAAGTTAAAAACAGTCATGTTATTAATAATAATTCATACAAATAATAGTTATGTTAATGTTTCAAATTAGAACATGTTCATTGTACAAGTAAGACAGTTGTTGCATGCATAATCTTTGCTTACAACCTATTTATAGATGATTAGGTTAGATGAGGGAGGTTCTGGTAGGAAGAAAGCAGTGGAAGAGGGGGGTGAGTGTAGAATGGGGCAAGGTGGTACCAAAAGAGGCATTGTACTCTATAATGAGTGATGAGTAGAGGGGAACAATGACTTTTTTCCTGGATGAGAAACCTTTTATGATAAGGTGTGCCACGTAGAAGGATTTCCTGACTACTTTGGCGATGTGATTATCAAAGGAGAGACTACTGTCCACCTGTGTCCCAAGGTCTCTTATTACACTTTCGGTGTTAAGTAGACTACCACTTATGTGGTAGCTCATGGTTACAGAGTTTTTACCAAAGGGGATGACAATGCACTTTTTGGCATTGAGCTTGAGGCCCTGGCTTTGACACCAGGCATCTGTTTCTGTGAGGCCCTTTTGTAGGATGTCCACATCGTTAGGAGTTTTGATTATGGCTCCTAGTTTGCAGTCCTCTGCGAACTTCATTAGCCAAAGACCTTTTTTGTTAGCCTGTACTTCAGAAAAGTAGATACCAAACAGGAGAGGACCCAGGACTGAACCCTGTGGTACTCCACTTGTCACTGGTCTGAAGTTGGATTTGGAGTCTGCTACTTTCACAGTGTGGGTTTAGTGAGCCAGTTGGCAACCCATCTTGTGATATAGGGATTTATACCTAGTTTAATTAATTTATCTATAATTTCATAGTGGGGGATGGTGTCCAAAAGCCTTGGCGAGATCTAGATAGGCTGTGTGAACCACTTTACCCTTGTCTACGGCTTTGGCGACTGCCTCAAAGAAGTCTGTTAGGTTTAGGAGACATGATCTGCCTTTTACAAACTCGAACTAGGTGGGGTCCAGAGTTTGGAGATTATTTATTTATTTTACATTTGTTAACCGGGAAATTCCGACTGGACCAGGTCCATTTTCAGCGGAGGCCCGGGGAGAAAAGCTCCAACATCAAGTTATACAAACACAGTACATCCAGCATAATACACAAAACAGGTTACATCATGTATGCTGAGCATAGTAATATAACAAGAATTAATAAAAACACTCCAGGTAAAAGATATAGAACATAGGTAAAAAGACAATGTCAGTCATACTTTGGTAAGAAAAGAAAATATATCAAGTGAGATTCTACAGTTAAAAGTACCCTTTCAGATGACGAAGCCTACAGGGGATCAGAGCTCCAGCATGTGATCAGAGAGGAATTTGGGGAGTTAATAGTAGTATGGGTAGGGTTATGTGATACAAGGGCATAACCATGTACTAAGAAGGTGCGATTACCAAGATTACCAATGTCTTTGTGTATAAGATCCATATTTCATAAAGCACCAAGAGATTTCTCCCAAACACTGAAACATTTTTGCTGGATTTTACATGCTGGACTTGATTACATTTCCTCTCTGTTATGGTCATTTGTTCTTTACCCATTGATTGCTAACTTTTAACAACTCAAAGGTCATAGCACACTCCAGTACATTAATATTGCCGGGTGATTCTGTGATCTATTCTAAGTCTCTTTTTCTCTTTCTATTCCTTATGACTGAACTGCACTGACTATAACATAGGCCCAGGGAAACCATTCATTTATTGTTTTGAGTGAGCATGACAAGTGTTAAGTCCTATGAAAATTTGAAGTGAGCTGGTAAATCTTGGCAATTACTAGCAAGCTGTACATGATGCAAACATAATTTGTGTTGATTTTCCAAACAACTTGAAGTCTTGAGGTATGTTTAATGTTTTACACTTAAATGATGCATGTTTTCAACAACATGAATAAGCTGAGTGACATTGAAGACAAAGCAGAGCAGTCTTCTTCATAGAAGTATGCATTTTTTATAGTAGAGGATAGCTTTTCAAGATTGCTACCTGTATTGCAATCTACTTACTTCCCAAATAAGCTAAGGATTTGTTAATGGTCCCTTCCAAAAATGATTTATAGCCATCTTTGTTCCATTCAATAATGAATGCCATTAATTTCTAAAGAAATATTTTTATTGTGCTCCGTTTCATAGGAAAAGTAGCCTGGATATCATGAAATATGCTAGTTTTTATAAAAGCACAATAGGATGGAAATATAGCATTGTCCATCAGTAATTTTTGTAATGAGTACTGCTGTTGCTGCTTGGTACATTTTGGGGATGTTTCATAAAATGACTGCAAGCTGGCATCTTGACTAGGCAAGCAAGACATTTATGATTGCTATCATCAAACAGTTTTATAAATAGCTGCTTAAATTTATAAAATGAAAAAAGCAAAACTGCCAGACAATCAATACCAGATAAAAAATAAAATAGGCAAAGATTTCAGGAAAGCTCCCTTCATCCGTGCAAATCAAAACTAATTAAATTCAACAATTGTATACTTGTCACATGACAGAAGGCACCAATAGGTTTCTTGTAAAACTTTTTTCAAATGTAACAGTTAATTTCCTATGATAATTTAAAGATACAGCATAACTTTTTAAACATAAATGAGATATATATATATATATATATATATATATATATATATATATATATATATTTAATAAATACAGTTTACTATCAAAATTTCGGATGGTATTCAAGTGAACTGGGATGGCCGAAAAGCTATTTTCGAGTTCACCGAAGGCTGAAACGAAAATGGTTGATTCCACAACAATGAATGCTAGTGTGCATTTGCTGTTGCGAGGTCAACATTCTGCTTGGAAATTACGGTAGACTGGGGATCAGGAAATGTACCCATTTCCTCAGTGTGATCTTGGAGATTTGTATATATAATTAGGAGGTGTGGGGGCACAGCCCCCCAAAGGGGAGTGCAGGGAGACTTGTCCCCCTGCAAAACATTAGTTGAAAATGACTGGAAGGCAAAGTATGCTGGGTAATGTTGACTTTGTTGAATATGGATGTGTCGACATTACCACTTTCGTTATTTTGACAAGACGATGTTATTTTTAGTGTTATTTTTCAAGTAAGCCATTACTCAATGGAATGCATTTCAAAATTTTGATAGTAAGCCAATAAATACATAATACAAATATTTAATAGAACATAAAATACAACTATAATTTAATATCATTAAATTGCATCCATAAAAAATACAAATATATTCATAGCCTTGTTTGTTTATGCTTTAAAACTGGCTTAAGGCTAACAGCAACATTCTAATCTGGGATTTTATCGGTTTCCAGTCTCAAAATCCAGTTGTTTTCAGCTATTTAAACTTTATTATTAATATTACCGTCCCTCTCAGGCTCGACATTAATTTTTAGATTATCCTAAACTTAAATATATGTTGTATACCATTTTCAATAACATTTGGTGAGTGAGTTAGTTGCTAACTCTCTTCTTATATTAAATCCTCAATTGCTACATTGTTGCTCAGTTATTCTTTCTTTAAGCTTCCTAATACATTTGCCCACATAAAAGCTAGGGCATATAAGACAGATGGCTAGATATAATATTGACATCATAGTCTTAAGTCACACAGCAATTAAAATGATATTTTCTTTGACTCTCTTAGGACATATAAATTCAGTACAAGTAAAACATATTTACAATCAGAACAGTTAAAAGAAAGAATAACTGAACATTTGCCTGATATAAGAGGCGTAACAACTGACTCACTCACCAAACATGTTTATTAAAAATAGTTCACAATATATATTTGTGTGGGGTAATCCAAAAGTTAATGCTGAGCCTGAGAGGGGTGATATTAATAATGAAGTTGAAATAGTTGAAAACAACTGGAATTTGAGACTGGAAGGTGATAATATCCCAGGTTTGATTGTTGCTGTTGGCCTTAAGCCAGTTTTAAAGCATAAACAAATGAGGCTATAAATAAATTTGCATTTTATGCATGTTATTTAATGATATTAAATTATAGTTGCATTAGATATTTGTATTATGTATTAAGTATATATTTTTATCATCCAATATTTAAAAGTCTTGCTGCATCTTAGGAAATGAACTGTTACATTTGAACAAGTTTTACAAAAAAAACTGATGGTGCCTTGTGTCATGTGACGAGTATAAAATTGTTGAATCTGATTAATTTTGCACTTGCACTGATGAGGGGAATTTGCTTGAAAGCTTTGCCTATTCTATTTTCTTTTTGAATTAAATTTTTCTGGCATTGATTGTTTGGAATTTTTTTTTTTGATTGACTTTGCCATTGGCTTCATTTGCACCGTGTTCCTGACCTGTTTGTGAGATTTAAATTTATAAAACAACAGTGTGAGAAAACTGAAGAATGGGAGACCATAACTACAAAAGATAAATAATAATTTAAATTATGTAAAACAACCAGAAGGTGGGGTTTCAGTCACCATGGTGCTCTGCTTTGCAACTCCTACTGTTGTACTAATTGTTTTTGTGTACATACACCTGTTGGAATGGGTTGCGTTAAGAACACCAGTTCACAATGTATTGGCATACATGTACCCACTCCTTCAAGATGGCAAGCCAGGGGTCCTAGGCTTATTTTTAACACTATATATACTTTTTAAATTATTTTTTAAAATTATTGTATAGCTGTCTGATGAAGTCTAGATTTGTGTGGGCAGAAGTGTTTATGTATGGATTTTTTTTTGGTAAAGAATGAGTTCTTTTTTAATGGAACTCATGCAGATTGTGATGTTTTTTGACTGCTCTTTATACTTTTGATATACAGGTAATGATTTAGAATTTTTAGTTATGTTATGTTGCTGTTACTTTTTTATCTTGAAAATTTTATATTTTGAAGCGTTTTATTATAACTTGCCAATTTAAGTGTGACCTGTATATTTGATATGGGTATTCTATTGCTGCCTAATCCATATTTTGTCTGTAAATGGTCCATAGAACAGTTTACCTACTTAATAAAGAAGCAAACAGATGGAAAAAAAATAAAAAGTAATCCATGTTCCTAAACCAAATTGGTCTTTAGGAATGATAGTCATGAGGTTCTTAGATGTTTTGCATGAAGGAAATAATCTAGACACCTCCATAAATAGGACAAATGTGTTCCAGTTGTATAGATGAAAAGGTTTCTAGAAGGTGTGCATCCACTGTTTTAAAAATGTTTATAGCACTCCACCAACTAACGTTGCTCCAGAACTTTCTTTTTTTTTACTGTTGGCATTTGTCATTTTGTATTACTATTGCCACAGTAGGCCTCTTCTTATGCTCTTTTTAGACGAGTTATATAGTTTGGACATTGCAGACAGTTTGCCAAAAGACTTTCATCTTCAAGGTTCACAGGACAGAGAAATATCTGTCAAACTGTTGAATAGCATGGGAAGATAAATTATTCTTTGAATACAGAGGAAACTGTTTACTAACTTCTAGTTTTTTAACCCCCGAGTTTATTTATTTTTTATTTTACATTTGTTGACCGGGCTAGTCTGGCTGGATAACAAGTCCATTTTCAGCAGAGGCCCGAGGAGAAAAGCTCCACTATCTACTAGTACATTTCAAAATCAAAAAGAATTTTCTCAGGAAAAGGAGTTACCTTTTGGTTGGAATTATCTCCTTTTATATATGAAATTATCTCTATCTCTAAATCTCTGTCTGCCTCTCACTCTCTTGCTCTCACTTTTTCTCTCTTAAATAGTAAGTTTGGTGCTTTACAGTGCAAGTACAGGTTATCCAATCATTATTCCATAACTGCAGCTAGGGAACTTCTCTATAACATTTGTCCTACAGTCTATCTTGGGAGGATCACTTACAGAAATGGTACCTTTTCCTTAAGAGTCTCTCAATTATTGAAGTCTAGATTGTAAACACACAAGCCTGTTATTAGATTTAGAAGTGATTTACTAGGAATTTATATAGCGGCAGACAGCAGGTAGTTAACACCAAATGCGTTAGGGTCTCTCAGCTGACTGTACAGACTTCTGGGTTTTGTAGTACTTGGGAAAACCATCAGGGTGTTCTGCTCTGCAGGAAACGCTTATTAGTCACAAGATGGCTATGCTCCCCAGCGGTCAGAAAAATAATTCTCACTCATTTGCTTGAGTACCATCTCATGCAGACCAAAAACAAGTTGAAAAGTGTCTAATAATGGCTATTGAAAAAGTCTTTCTGAATCGGGAAGTTTTCTTTGACAGACATTACTGTGTTCATTGCTGGTATCTGTGTGCTCCCTCATTTTGTCCTCTTTGGGCAATGAATACTGTGACGGGGCTGCCAGCTTTTTTAAAGGGAGCTGCATAGTTTAATCCTTGCAGGTGTCACACTTGAAATTTGACCGACTCGCTGATCTTTTTTTCTGCAAAAAGTGTCGTTATTCCCTTCTGTCACACTGAATAAGTATCCATTCCGTCATTCATCCATCTACTTTTTATTAACCCATTTATTCTTTGACAGGGTTTCAGCGATGTCGGATCCTATCCCAGGGAGCAGTGAGTGCAAGGCACTGAAACCCATCCTGGACAGGGGACCTGTCTATTGCACAATACAGACAGACTGCATGCACACCTACATGCAATTTGTATGGTCATATCTTGGATGTTTATAATCTGTTTTAATCAGACATTCTGCAGTCATTTATCTTTAAACACACACTCATTAAGGCAAAACACTGTGGTGTGAAGTCTTGTAATACCAGATGGTATTTTGACAGTTAATACCTGATTTACCCACTTGGGGCCCAATGGAACCCAACAAATTACATATTGAAACTGTGAGCCTTGCATACAATTTGACTTTCTTTTATATCTGTGTTAGTGTTTTATTAATGTGAGAGTCATTATATGCATGCTTGTATGCTTGACCTCAAAGTTGGCAGGCTTATTTTCTCACAAAACCAACACTTGATCCCATATCACAAATGGAATCATTTATTGTTTGAAGGTCTGAACAACACTGCATCTGGAAATCCCATGTCTCTCTCATCACTGCTGCATTTGATGTCTACATAACCAAGCATTTCAGCTATGTTTTTTTGCAGAAAATTACACAGAGGGAGCACAGTTTGGCATGAAATACTCTGAGCAAGCACTTATAATTGTCACAATTCCCAACTAAGCTTTACTATTAAAAGCTGCTTGCAGGATATTTATGTTTTTAATATTATTTTGTATGCCTGTAGTCATATTAAAGTTTGTTCTTTCTGTGTGGCAGCTAAATTTACTCACGTCTTTGTACTCTAAATGGAAGTTCTGATGGGGATTTTGTTCTTTACAAGTCACACATGTTGGTACATAAGCAGAACAAACTGACACATTTGTATCCCTGATGTAACATTTTGAAATTCTCTATGCTATTAAGAAGAAAGCCAGAAAAGCTAGGTTTTGCAATAAGTACGCTGTTTAATCATGACATTCCTTTCTTGTGCTATTACATGATTTACAAGGGTTATCAGCTTCCATTTTAAAGCCAAGAACAAATAGACTTTATTTCTAATTCATTTTTCTTAAAAGCTTTTAAATTCCTAAAATGAGCAAAATGTTCACTGAAAAACAACTTCATTTGATGAAAACAAGCAACCTGGTACTTTGCTTTTTGGCCTGATTTTTCAAGACATCTTCAGCAAGCAACTCATCTAAGGCGACTAAACATATATTTAAAGACTGAACAGTGTTTGTAGAAATAATATTTCAGTGTGGAACATGCACCTTCAGTAGGGAATGTTAGCTGGCAAGTGTGAGCAACCTGGTACTTTGCTTTTTGGCCTGATTTTTCAAGACATCTTCAGCAAGCAACTCATCTAAGGCGACTAAACATATATTTAAAGACTGAACAGTGTTTGTAGAAATAATATTTCAGTGTGGAACATGCACCTTCAGTAGGGAATGTTAGCTGGCAAGTGTGAAGAAAGAATTCAAAGAATTAAAATAATAGATAATGTAAAATAATATTTTAATGAAGAACTGCACATACATTCCAACAATCAAAAAGCAATTACATTACTTATCCAAATCCTTATGACTACATTGGATTTGAAAATAAGCCTTTGTCAGTGTTCATTCTAAGAGCTTCTTTGCAGTGTTATGACTTTTTAGCTATTGAAAACTGCAGTTCTTAAGATTGTTTCAAAACAGACATTTGAAAGAGAGAGCATGCTGTTTGGATGGAGTTCTTGTCGCAGTATCAGTGCCTTCAGTATCAGACCCCATAAAAGAGAAGCCAAATCAATAGCACACAAACCTACAGGAAAATACACTTTAAGCATTCAAATAAACACGGACGTAATTTTGTATAGGGTTAAATACCCTTCCACCCTTCTTGTTAGGGGCTTACCTCCATGCCCACTGACAAATGTATTGACTTCAGAGTAAAACAACTAACAGAGAAAACTCAAAAATCATCTTTATGAAAACTCTTTCCATTTTCTTGTCTGTAAGACCAAAATACACAAAAAGGAACGAATGCAGTTTAAGCCATTCAAGACAGTCACAAATGTAACCGAAACTACTCCCAAAAAATCATAAATCTAGTGAAAGTTTAAAACCAAACTCTTAAAAAAACACAAACACGTTGAAATTGTCATTTCATATATTTGCACTACCAAACGTCCTTCAGTGAAATTCTCATAACTGGAATGACCCGCTATATTTATGGGCCAATCAAGATAGTTATTTTTTGTTGTTGGCTTTTTCCGCAGTTGTGTTCTGTACAATGGCTGATTACTATACCTCTGCTTTCTGGAAAACACCAAAGGGCTCTGACACCGCAGCAGCATATTTTGCTCCGGACTTCCTTTTGTCTTAATTACTTACCACCACCATGCTATAAAACACATTTCAGAATAAACACTAATTTGGAGGCTCCAGTGAGTTTTAAAGTGTTGCTTAATTAGAAATCTAAGGGTAACTGATCAAAATGGCACCGAATATATGTAAGTCGGTTATTTTGGATGGCACAATGTCTCATTGGTTAGTACCTGGCTGTCACATTTCCAAGGTAAAGAATTCTATTGCAGACTGCTGTTGGTGTCTGTATGGAGCTTGCATGTTCTTCCTGTGTCTTTGTAAGTTTTCTCCAGGCACTCTGGTTTCCTTCTACAACAAACAGGTTAATTCAATATTGTAAACCGTCCATATATAAATTACATTTACCCCCATTTTCTAGTCTGGGTTGTGACTAAAATAGTCCTATATGGACCATTTTATTTAACCAGTTTAATTAATTTGAATGTATTCATTTAACTTTTTGTGATGAATAGACAGAAACTAAATTACTCGGTATGGTAAAAAATATATTTATATCACAGTGTTAATAAAGAGGTTTAGTATATTATAGCACTAACAGAAATAACAGAGAGAGCTTGTGGTTTGGAATACATTTGTATCTTTTTTTCTAAGCCTGTGCAGTGTCATTATCTGTCACATAACACCCCCCTCTGTCATGTGGTAGAAGATGTGTTGTTTTTGGGGTGGTGAAGTACAGTGCAGACTGGCTGATGCACCAACGGGTACCAAGGACATCCGAACTAAAGACGAAAGCTGGGTCACTAGGTCAAAAATCAAAGGGTGACAGCTTCAGTGAGATTCAGTCTGACGATGGGTTGTCTAGGTAAATAAAGATATAAGAACTGAAAATGTCTTTATCACAACCTATTTGGCTATTGTTGCCACTTACAAAAGTACTAGTCAGAACCAAAGATGTACTATTTTAACAAAAAAAAAAAAACAAACAGTTGGCAGCTTATGAGTCCAGTATTGACCAATCATTTGGGCAACACTGGGGTCATAACCTGCCAACACTCAGTTTGATATCTGGTCAGTGCTGTTCCTGGAGCAGAATTCATGTCACCCAAGACAAGAAACCTACTGTAGGCTGGTCCTGCTTTAGCAAGTGATTTTTGAATTTCTTGTTTTACCTTATCCCTTTTCTCTGAGTTAGGATATATAGAGATGGGTTGTGATGTGTTGCTCCCACAGTGGGGGAAATGCAGAATGGCTTGATCCCCTACAAAAAAGAAAAGAAAGGAAATGCTTTGTGTGTTTGGTTTCCCTTTCTATGTGTCTGTTGTTTAAATTTATTATGTTTTCAATTTTAGAGGTTATGGGAGCAATGTTGTGTTTGTTAGTATTGTGGGTGTCATCTTTCATCGTCTTTAGTAGATGCCACATGACTGAAAACACTAGGACAATTATAATTTTATTTAATTTTTGTGTATTATGCAACCTGTTATCAATAATGGTCAGGATAAATTGCATTTGTGCACATACGCATATGTGTGTGGCAACATGCTAGAATTTCAATAATTCAACAATCAGTCGTGTTTATTTGTGAGATGAAGAATGTCATAGCCAGGTATACACCATGGCATACACTTTATTAAAAAATATATATTTTGGATAGTGAGATGTGTAAGACCTTTATTTTATTTCATTTTATTTTACATTTATTTACTTCACCTAAAAAAAAATTCACCTATAATGTTTTCATATCTTTGCTATAATTTATGATTATATATTTGGGTTAATGGCTTTTTCTTAGAATTCCTGGCTTTATGATATTGAAAGGTGTTTATCCAGAAATGTGCACTGTTCTAGGAGGGGAAGTTGCATTCTAGAAATTGAAATGCAGGTTGGTATAGAATTCCAAACATCCTAGCTATGCACCTAAGGAGACCGTAAAGCTGCTAGTGTGTAATATAATAGTCTAATTCACTGAACTGCTTTTCATCAATTTATTTAGTATATTATCTTTTATTGAGTCTGTGTTTCACTTAACAGTGAGGTAAGGATATTTTTCTTTCTTCTTTTGTTTTGCAGTGTTTTAGTTCATATTTTTATGGATGTCTTGTGTGAGAGAGTGCTAGTTTTATTTATTTCACACAAGCTACGCTTGTTCATAGATGGTACTAGGCTAACTGCTCTAGTGGGCCATTTTAAGCCTAGCTAGTTACCCCATGTAAGAATCAAACCCTGCACTTTGTGTCTGTAAGGTAAACACCTTAACTGTGTGTGTGTCTTTGTGTGTCTAGTAGCAGCAGCAGTTGTTTGGTACATTTTGCATTGATTGATTAATAACGAAGTCCTTGACCAGTGGGGGTAAGTGAGTTTGTCTTCAACTACTCTTGCACAATCTCAGAGATGGTATATTGTGAGGGGTGTAGGGAACAGAAAGTCAATATCATATTTTATTTGAATGGATTTTAATAGATGTTTTTATTGGATTAATATATATATATATATATATATATATATATATATATATATATATATATATATATATATATATATATATATATATATATATACACACACACTCAGCTGTGAGTACAGGAATGCTGGAAGGGGAATATTGCAACGTTTTTTTCATTTGTTATAGTAAAATATAAATGTTAGATGCAGATGGAATAAAGGCTGGTTCCAAAGTCACATCCCCAGTTGCTACATCTTTGCTTTACTACTATAGGAACATTGTGTTTTGAATAACCCCGACAGGTTATTACTAAAGGATGTTTGTAAATGACAATAAAACGCTTTTTAAATTTCCACATGAAAATAATTTAAAATTTCTTTTGTGCTTTATTTTGGTCACTCCATTAAATCTGCATATCATACAAAAAATATATCGAAAGTTGAAGGGGAAGTTACACACTCCTATTTGATATCAATGAATCCTCTGCCCAGAATTAATATGGATACCATTTCCAATGTATCTTTTGAAAAGGTACTCTGTTAATTTTTGTACTACTGTATATTTTAATTCAACCTACCTGTTTTCAGTCTGTGCATGCACTCTGCACATCACGGTTTACATCGGTCAATAGCCTGCGTGGTTTCTTCATGTTATAGATGAGGGTTTCACAACCTTTAGATTAAATTGCCATAATGTATGTGATTATGCCAAGCTTTCAAAAGATAAAATATTGCTAGCAAACCATGATGTAAATTAGTTTTGTTATCATAAAAATTACTGTTTACCTAGCAAAATAGACTCAACTATATCTGAAAAACACTTGGTAATATAAAATGCATAGAACTCTTTATTTCCGGATTTCTTTTTATTTTATTTTGTTTTTGCGGTGCATTTTTTATGGAAACTGCTCATTCAGCTTTGCGTATCATTTTATTTATGTTTATTAATAAACATGCGGCACTGCCTTTCTGCTTATTACATCAAATAAGATGAATAGCTGCATGGTTTACAAATAGGACGTGGCAAGTATCACACACCAGCTGGACAGGTGAAATCTTTGGTTACAATCAAGATGACCCACAGGGCTCTGTTATAGGCCCTTACTTGTTTAGATTGTATGTTTCAGACCTTACTTTTTCATCTGAGGTGTTCTACAGTCTATATGCTGACGACCTGAAATTGGGTAAACTGATTACAAGTGTTACAGATAAGGCATGTCTGCAAAATAATTTGACTAAATTGACCATTTGGGCACAGGAGAATAATATGTAGATAAATACATCAAAAACTAAGCATATGAGATTTGGGTGACATAAACTAAAAGGTAAACATTTAATACAGCACACAGTGATTGAAACTGTAGACTCTTTTAAGGACCTGGGTATATGGGTAGATTCAGCTATGAGTTTTTCTAATCCTATCAACCAATTGGCTAATGATAGTTATAGAACTATAGGTTGTATAAAAAAGATTTATAAAGTCTAGGAAATCAGACCTAATGAAGTCATTGTTTGTTAGTTATATTAGACCCAAACTTGAGTATGGAATAACAATATGGAAACCCTATAGGTTGAAGCATGAATAAACTGGAAAGAGTACAGCAGAAATATACCAAAGGCATCTATGAATGTGAAAATCTAAGTTATTATGAAAGACTAAAATATTTGAACTTGTACAGTGTTTCTTACAGATATTTAAGAGGAGATCTTATTCAGGTATATAGGGCATTTAGAGACAACTACCTCTAGGAATGTTTGGGGTTATCAAAAAGTACTAGAGAATCATCAGACAACCTATGCAGGAGAGTCTATAGGAATGAGAAGTGCACTAATTGGTTCTCTGACAGAGTAGCTGATGCATGGAACAGACTACCAAATTACATTAAAGCAAGTACTAGTTTAGATATTTTTAAGAACAGCCTGGACACTTATTATGGGAACAAGTGCATTGGTATATTGGCAAGCTAGAAGGGCATTAATGCCCGTGCTTGAAACATTTTGTATGTAGGTATGTATCAAATATGCCAGTCTCAGCCAGATAAGATTAAAAATTCAGTGGTCACAACCTCATATATACACTAAATCAGAGTCCAGAGAACTTTCATAGACCCAAACTCTTTAACAGTTAAATCAAAGAGATGAAAATGCATTTTGGCTGTTTTTAATAGCAAATAACACTGTAGCCCAAATCAGTCAAGTCAAAGTCGAGGAGCTGATTTGCACTACAGTGCTACATACCAATTCATAGTCGTTTACAGTGCTACATACCAATTCATAGTCGTTTACAGTGCTACATACCAATTCATAGTCATTCGCAGTGCTACATACCAATTCATAGTAATTCGCAGTGCTACATACCAATTCATAGTCGTTTACAGTGCTACATACCAATTCATAGTAATTCGCAGTGCTACATACCAATTCATAGTCGTTTACAGTGCTACATACCAATTCATAGTCGTTTACAGTGCTACATACCAATTCATAGTCGTTTACAGTGCTACATACCAATTCATAGTCGTTTACAGTGCTACATACCAATTCATAGTAATTCGCAGTGCTACATACCAATTCATAGTCGTTTACAGTGCTACATACCAATTCATAGTAATTCGCAGTGCTACATACCAATTCATAGTCGTTTACAGCGGAATGTACCATTTCATAGTCATTCACAGTGCTACATACCAATTCATAGTCGTTTACAGTGCTACATACCAATTCATAGTCGTTTACAGTGCTACATACCAATTCATAGTAATTCACAGTGCTACATACCAATTCATAGTCGTTTACAGTGCTACATACCAATTCATAGTCATTCGCAGTGCTACATACCAATTCATAGTCGTTTACAGTGCTACATACCAATTCATAGTAATTCGCAGTGCTACATACCAATTCATAGTCGTTTACAGCGGAATGTACCATTTCATAGTCATTCGCAGTGCTAAATACCAATTCGTAGTCATTCAGATTCCTTAAAGGGCAGCAACTCCATTCCCAGGAATTTTTATGACTATGAATCAGTTCACTGTGTATTTGGAATAACTATGCAACAGCATCCCTGCCACCTGTACTGTAAACAATGAGCTCTCATCAAAGCACAGTACACACACACATGTACACACAGTAGCTTACACATACAGTCAGTCACACACAAGCACACACATGCAGACATGCACATCCTCCCTCCACATACAGCTATAGATATATACTGACATTCATAATAGCCATCCATCCCCAGACACTGGAGGGCCCACAGTCTTAAATACACACGTATGCTCTCTTATTCACATGCATACAGTGACACACTAACATACAAATGTATACATGCTTATTCAGATGCACCCAGTGACAACATTCATGTCCATAGACACTTATTCATATGCACACAGTGGCACATTAATATACACATGCACTCTTATTCACATACAGTCTTATTCAGATGCACACAGTGACACACTAACATACACGTGCATACATGCTTATTCACTATGCACACAGTAACACATTAACATACATGTGAGTGCATGTTTATTCACATGCACACAGTAACACATTAACATACCTGTACATGCATGCTTATTCACATGCACACAGTGACACATTAACATACATGTGCATACATGTTTATTCACATGCACACAGTGACGCATTAACATACATGTGCATGCATGTTTATTCACATGCACACAGTAACACATTAACATACCTGTGCATGGATGCTTATTCACATGCACACAGTGACACATTAACATACATGTGCATACATGTTTATTCACATGCACACAGTGATGCAATAACATACATGTGCATACATGTTTATTCACATGCACACAGTAACACATTAACATACATGCTTATTCACATGCACACAGTGGCACATTAATATACACATGCATGTTTATTCATATGTGCACAGTGACACACTAACATACTTGCATGTACTCTTCTTTACACATATATGTCCATTCACTGTTATTCACAAGCAGTACTACTTACCTCCAAGGTTTATCTGTGATGGATGAAGCAGCTCTGATTCACGCTATACCAATTCCTACTATTGTAAGGTATACGTGTCCACTACAAAAATGCTACACAGCTCATAACTTCAGAACTGTTTCCTGGCCCACATTTGTGTAGTTTAGGTATCTATGAATCCATACCTCTCAACCTCTTAGAGCAAAAAATCTGGACAAAGCCATAAAAAAGTGGGACAAAGGCCCAAAAATAGGGACACTTTTTAATTATTGCTCTTACAAAATTAGAAAGTTGATAGAATAACAGGTTTTGTATTAGCATGAATTTTCTGAAGGGTGTGAAGTCTGAAACTCAAATTTCTGTCATTATTTTCTAACCTTAATATTCAATGATTTGCCACTAATTTGCCCGAAAACCACAATTTCAAGAAAAACAGAGCAAGAATATGAGGCAAAAATCTGGACATTCTGCAAAAATCTGTAAAGCTGAGAGGTATGTATAATGAATCCTATACTACACAAGTAATATAGCTGTGCAGCATTATATAGGCTACTCTATGCAGTATGCAGGAAGGTCATTTACATAGGCCAGTCCCTCTAAGTACTACATTTGCTTGTGTTGATATGCCCATCACTGACCATATTGCACAGTGGAGATTCTAGGCAGCAAGGGAGGTCTATGAATCCAAACAAGCTAGCAAAGTATGCAAGGCAGCTTGTAGTTGAGCACTTTAAAAATGACGACAACTGCTACCATTTACTTCTGTTTTCCCAAGGGTCTTTTTCACAAGAAGTTCTTCCAGAAAACTCTGGTATACAAACCTTCATGTTACAGAATGAAAAGTTTGTTACAGGGAAGGAAGCAATAACAGGCTAAACACAGCATCACATTCAGAAGTCGCACTATTTTTAGGGACATAGAATTCCTTTTACTTTGAAATTTAAATTGGTGCCAAGTTTGAAGTGATGCTTTGAGAGTAAATAGACTCTGTTTGAAGTGTCTTTTAGCAGGTAGCAGTACCTAAAAGGGAACTGGAAATACTTTTGTTGTGGGCTGTGCAGAGGTGTAATAGGTTGCAGTTCTCAGAACAGATATCCTTGCGTATTGTTTGAAAATATCCCATCAGTGGTGGTTCTGTGGAATGCAAACATCTAGAGTATAAACCACACAATTTAAAATAAAAATTCATAAAGAGTAAATATATGGCACAAGTTGTCCACTGTAGTGTAAGCCACATATTCTGTCATCTTCATTTTGGTGCTAGTGGGCTTTGCAGTGCAAAGCATATATTATTAGGTGCTACTAGTGGTGAATGAAAGCCACTCCTACTCAGTTGGACCTACCATAGAGCGAGGTAAGGCACAAAGAGATACATAAGCAATATACATATGTCCCATCCTCCCTTTCCCTTATAACATGGATGTAATACTTGTATATACTGTGCCGATGAAGCTGTCTTAATGTGCCCTTTCTGGGGTGTGAAAGTCTATACAATTCCAAAGGTGCTTACTTCTAAGAATGAATTTAGGCATTTTTTTTTCTTTCTTGTGAATTGTATGAACATTTAATACATGGTACTTTGTGTATGAACACTTAGTGACAAGCATTGCATTGAAAGCTTGACATGGCTTTGTATGTGATCAGTATATTTATAAATGGTTTTACTAAGTAGTTTAGAATAGCACGGAGATAAACAATCATCATCTCGTTATTCTGTCATGGCTGTTTGTGGTCAACATCCAGTTAACACAGACAGGTGCTTTGTTGGCATCTTAACAGTAAAGCAAAAAATAATGTCTGATGACATGATGACAGAAGAGTAACTGTTCTTTCTGCAGTGTGAAAGGACTGTAGTGTATTTTTTAGGTAGAAGCTAGCTAATGGACATCCCAACGTAACACACGTTAAATCCGAAACAGGATTACATTAAGGTAGCTCTGCTCAAAGCCAAAAGTCAGAACAACAAACTGCCTGACTTCCAGGCTTTCCTGCAGGAATGCATCCATATCTGTGTGATTACTGAAACTTGTTTAAATGTTCAGAAAGTCGTCACTCCATACCAGGGTTTAGGCCTGGTGTCAAATGTGGTGCTGTGTCTATATTTGCTAGGGACTATCACTTCTAGACAGATTACCACAGACCTAGAAACAGATTTCCCTGAGCTCTAAATGGCATTAATCAGGACCTACTATCAGCGTAAAGCCTGTTATAGACTGTATGCCTCCTGAAAATCATGTAAAGTTCCTAAATGTACTAGTTGAACTCCCTATAAAGTGACATTATTTTTGGAGACTTTAACTACCCCTCAATAAACTGAAGCACCTATAACTACAATATAGGTTATGCCGAAAAGTTCTTAGATTTAGTAAAAAGAACCTTTCTTGACCAGATTCAACAAACCTGTTATTGGACGTGGTATTCTTGAGTTGTTCCTTATGAAAATAGATTCTTCATGTGTTATTTCCCTGGTATTTCCACTAGTGTCATCACCTTTTATTCATTTATAGCAGTATTACCTCGGATAGGTGTCAATACCCACTTAGATAAGTGTATAAAAATGGCAGTCTCTGACGAATCGAAACATAAAAGGAAATTTAAAAACAAACTACCATGTTGGTCCACCAACATAAATAAACTCTACAATAAAAGGAAAATAAATTCCTTAAAGCTCAAAAGACCCTCAAATCAAGGATAACATCAGAAATTTGATTAAAAACGTGAAAGTGACTATTAGATCTACAAAAGCAGACCGTGAAGTTTAAGATCTGAAGGACACTAAGGAAAATTGAAAATGCTTCAACTATGTTAGGAAGCTAAGAAATGACACCCAGCATTGAAATTACTCACAATGGTACCCTCTATTCTAATGTAGTACACATTGTCAACATACTAGCAAACAAATTTTACCCCAGAGATGAATGTACAAAGCCCATTTATCCCTGACTTTTTCAGAACCCATAATCACCAAAGAACATGTATTGAAGGTGCTATCTGATACTGAAAAGCCTTCCCCAACCAAGCTGTTTGATAAACAGTATCAAGCCTTGACGGACACTCCTTAAACTATTTTATTGGAGTTTAGCCATTGGCTTCATCCCTGAGGTTGAGGCACAGTAGTCTTCATGCTGTTCTATATAAGGTGGTCCGACCACTGACCACTGGAATTATTGACTTCTCCTTTGATGTGTGTAGTTGATACTAATATAGGTGGTTTGAATCCAGATATCACATGTGTACACTCCCACACAGGAGAAACAGTTGGACTGGGAGAGAGTTCCACCAAAAGTTTCTTCCCCTTTTAACCCAAGCATGGGCTCTTGTGATATCAGTCTGTCAAGAGTTGATATAATGGTTAAGACGTTTACCTCACAGACACAAGGCACAGGGTTTGATTCTAACATTTGAAGGAAATTGGCTAGGCTTAAAATGTCCCACAAGGGCAGTTAGTACAGTTAGCCTAGTACTAACCTATGAACCTATAGGCCCATCAGGATGACTAATTTTATTTTCAAAGTCATGGAACATACTATAACCTACCCATTGAATGTGATATTCCAAATGTCATCAGGTTAGGACTCCAGTATTATGAATTTGTCAAGGGTAGATCCTATGTAATGAATCTGGTTAACTTCAAAAGAAACAAGAGTACAAAGGATTTGTTTAGATAAAATCACTTTAGTTAGCAGATCTAGGAGACTTTCTCTGATACCCTCCCTGTGACAGGAATAAAGACGCCTTGTTGCAGTTTTAAGTGGTTTATTGAATTAAGTAAGTAGATGGATGACTTTTGTTCTAAGGTACACAGGTTCTTAGAATAATGCTCTGTCCTTGTGTTTTTTTTTTTTTTTTGTCTGGTCTGTACAGGATTGGCATGACATCCCCATGTTAGTTTGTGGCTTTGTTGTTCTGCATAGTTTCCATGACCCCCTTTAGTTTGTGTGGGATTTTGCTTGTATATGGAAAGCCTACATGCCCTGCCTGTGTCTGTGTACACGTTTAATGGGAGTTCATGTTCCTTCACAAATTGCAAAGACATTCTGCTAGATAAATGGGTGATACTCTGTTTCCACTATGTATGAGCTGTGCATTTGATAGCAGCAGAAAGTATGTGCTCCTTATATTTATCATGCAATGGACTGGTGCCCCATCCAGCACATGCTCACTGGCTCTCATGTTACCTTGAACACAATATAATAGGTATTGAAGAACAAATGAATGAAAATGTAAGCTATGCAATCCAAAGTAAACTTCAAACGTTGGCATGTGTACTTCACCAGCTATCCAGTTCACATTCTGAATGGGAATATTGGTGCAGAGATTGCAGCAGATTGAACACATAGGGGTAAAACCAAAACACTATGTTATAATCCGGGAATGAAAACAATTTGTTCTTGCCTGCTGATATACTGCAAGTATATGCATTAAATGGATCCCTCCTATTAGTCATCTGTTATTGGTTGATGCTCAGAGTAATAAACGTAAAAGTCCTGCCATGATGGAGAAGAACAAGAAAGTGCATGTTACATTTTCCTCAATTTGTAACCTCGGGGGCAGTGTCACTGTTTTGACTAATAACATCAGAAGGTTATATATTTTGGGATTGAAAAATAAACACACTTATTAAACAAGACATGATTATTCACAGTGGACTCAAAGGAAACTCTCAGGGTAAGTAGTTCATGAGAATGCAACACATATATATTTGTTTGGATAAAAAGGTGATAGTTGTTTTTATTCACTTTTTCCTTCAAGTAATTGACCTGCTGGTATGTCTTTTGTAAAATATAATAAACAATGATTCAGAGATTAAAACATACTAACTACAGCACTTTTATTTTTATCAGAAAAGTAAGTAAATATGCAGCCTTGTTTTACAGAAGTCCTGGCATTTCTGCCTTCTTGCATTCAATTAAAATTGAAAAATAAATGTGTGTGTATGCAATATATATATATATATATATATATATATATATATATATAAAATAGAGAGAGAGTGTGTTAGCCCTTTAATCTATCAAATGAATTTAGTTTCATAACACATAGTAATTAAATGTTTCAAATAATCTTTATTGCTAATGTAAAAAGATCATTTAAAAAATTACAACTTTTTTCATTTTGCAAGACTACCTATGGCAGAAAGCTTTTGTAAAAACTTCAGGGAAATGTTACAAGAATCACAGATCATGATAGGACCTATTTCAAACTTCACCTCTGAAACAGTGAGTGTTTTGAAAAGAAAAATGATTTGTGACAGCTTGGGGATTATGCCAGGTGCTCTTGGATGCTTAAATTTAAATGAACTTCATGTCACAACTCCCAGAAATAATTTAGGATAATCTTAAAAGGGCATGGCAATCCAGGTCAATGTAACTGAACTTTGCAGTATGAGAAAAATAATGTTATCATTCCAGATGTTTAGCTCATCTTGTGGTCACTGTTTTATTTTTACATTTTTGGTGGGATGTTGCATACTGCATATGCAAACTATGTGCCAAACATTAGGGCAGTGATGACATCCATAATATAGGTGATCATCTAATTCTGAGATGTAATACAAGTGACACTCTTTCAAAACTAAATTCCTCTAAATATGAGCCCTAAAAGCAAGATGGCTTAGGCACTCTCAACAAATGCTTACTATCTGTAGTGTAATTTAGGGCAACTTCTTATGATATGACTTATTTTGTAAACAAGATAGTACTTAAATGTAATCCGAGCAAAACACATGAATTGTTTTGCAAGAACTATCACAAGTTCAATACTTGCAGTTTACAGTGCTGGAAATAACAGATGTTCAAGAAACTTAACAAAATCCTTTCCTTTTACAAGTAAGTACTAATATGGCCAAATTAGCTAATTTCCTGGAAACACAGCAAATTTACTTCATGGACAGTAAGCGGATACATAAGTATTTCAATTTCTCTTCTAATGCTTTTTATTTTTGAACTAAAAAAGTTTGTCATTTACTAACTGTCAACAAGAGGGAACAAGTACAGCCTTACAACAAAGCATTTTTAACAAAAATTGTACTTTTGTAAAAGTACCGTCATGAGGCACATCTGATGTTCTTTGTAGAAAATAATGTGTACAGGGCTAAGCACATGGGGAAAAAAGAATGGAGAATGACCATATGCTATTCAGCGACAACAATGTAGGAATTCTGCAGAAGTAATACTGAGCACCAAGCAGGCAGCGGGTGCACAATTTATATGCAGATTAGCTACACAGTATGTATAATAGCAGATAATGCTATTTTGTGCACCAAAGCTGCTACTTAAAACAGCATTATAATGCAGTCACAGAAGAATACTTTATTTGGTAAACACTGCTTACAATAAAAGCTTTCTTCTTGGTATGCAAAAGCACAGCAAATTCATTTTAGCCATGCTTTTTGATAGAGAATATTTCTGCATCTTTAAATATAGTCAAGATACTACTACATGCAGAAGCTTAAGGCACACTTTTACAGATTTGTGGCAACCAATTTAAGCAGGAAGAAAACTAATTTATAAAAAAAAAATAACTAGAACAATTCATTGTTTTCTGTTTGTGTCGTGGCTGTGTTTTACATTTCTCATGTATGTACTGAAATATAAGAACAATATTTTTCTAGAAAGCAAATAATATCACTTTTTTGTTTTACATTTCTCTTGTATGTGCTCAAATATAAGAATATGTTTGTAAAAGGTAATCTGCGGCATATAATATATTTAGAACAGGCCATTGTACAACAAACTCTACTATGTATTCTGCTTTGTTTAATCTCAGTGCTATTGCCCCAAAATTGTCATATTGTGTCATCTTATCCTTTTATCACACACATGTAGTATGCTTTCTTCTTTTTTTGCTTTTTCTTATGCATTATACATATGTACGTTATAATTTATTATACCTTATGCCTATAATTCAGCTACTGATTTGGTAAAATTGAATCTTTTTGTTAGAATTATACTATAGCTGCTACCACAAAAACTACTAGATTAACAGAAAAGTCACAACTCTAATAAGGCAATTGCGTTCATTTGACCATGTACATTAAAAAGTTGTCATGGACCTACCAAAGCATTTAAAAACTAAAGCCTACATTTCTTATAACTCAAAATCATCTTAAGGCTATAGCAGCCATTTAAATCAAAACCACTAGTGGCATTCAGTTTTGTAATCAATTTGTATTCATTTGATTCAGTACAAGTCTTTGTATCCCCTCCTCTCAAATCCTTATATGTTACTAGTAACATCATAAATTTAAAATTATGGGAGGTGCTTGTTTCCATTGCATTCCTAGCTAATGTGTTATGCTGATTTGATTTTCTTATATCATATGCATGTTGATAAAGTCTATCTTTAAGACATTTATCTGTTTTATCCATATAGAAGTTAGAACATATCACGCAGCTTGTCACATGGACTAAATGTTGATTATTACAGCCTGTATAACCAACCACATGTATTATAATTCAACCCAGGGGATCGATGTACAAAAATTTCTGTTTCAAAAACATAATTACAATAATTACATTTCCAACATAGATACATTCCCAGTTTATGTATGTTCTTTTCAGGGAACATCATTCGCTTGCAATATAATCTGTTAAAATTCATTTTTTAACATAAGATGTAGGTATTCACCCATGGTATGTTCTATCCCTTTTATAAGATGCCAATTAGCTCCAAGAAGCATGGCAGAATAACATGGAAATCTTGGGAAAAGAAGACATTTGTATAATAATGGCTTGGAAGGTTGTATAAATATTTGTTGGTGGCAGTAGCTAAAAGAAAGAGGCATATCCTATTTGTGATTGTAGGATTCAGTCACTGATTGCTACTCTGAGAAATCATGAAAGTTGGCAGCACTTAGAGTACATTTAATTCTGTATTTGAGGTGATTAGTGTGGATCTATATAGAAAGTGTGGGATCTCTAGGAAAATCCCTAGGTATTTAAAGGTGAGAACACGTCCAGTGTGGTTATCTTGACAAGAGAGAAACCGATTAGGTAAGGATCTAATTCTGGCTTTACTTTCAAAAATATTTTGCTTTTTTTTCTCGCTAGTATTGTGAAACCTAGTAGGGTAATAGATTGTCTGAGGCCAAGGTTCGAGAGGTATTGAAGAAAGTCATGCTTTGTAAGGCCAGGAAAGTTTACGTAGTAGTCCCTATGAAATAATATACTAACTTTTAGTAGTATGTGTCAGCATCGCTCATGAAGATTTTCAAAATCTCTGTTGAATGCAGATGAACGTCAATAAACAACAGCAAGTGTGACTGTAAACGTATTATGCATCCCGCGATCATTGTCAAGTCCTTTAGGAACCTATTTCTTGAGTACAGAAAATGTAACAATCGGTTTACAGAGATGTTTATTTTTTAGAAGAATTCAGTCAGTGTTGCATGAAGTGGACATTGGCAATTCCTGCCAATCAGGCTAAGATTCTACTAAGTAAGCAGGAAACATATGAACCCGCAACATTTATTTAAATGACATAAAACTTAAAGGGCTATTGATTTAAAGCACTTTTGCATTTGTCTAATCCCAAAATAAATAATACAAAAAAGTAAAAACATTAACACATCTTTAAAAAAAAACTCACCTGAAAAATGCACTTTACTTTTAAGTTTTAGTGTATGTTTCTTTGTATACATTGTTCATACAGAGATTTTGAAAAACATATGCCATTTACAAATTAATGTCAAAAGTTTGTAGCATTAGCAAAACTTTTATTGCTAGTGAAGTTAACAGTAATGTAGTACTTAAACATACAAAAATATAATTTATAAAAATGTATTTCATAGAATTAAAAAAAAAAAACAAGGTTATGTGTGGTATTCGTAAAGAGCTCTTTAGTGCATAGTAGAAAGCTGCACTATATATTACAGAGATGCTACAGATTTGTAATACTTAAAAAACACACATTGCACCATGGAGAAGTGTAGTATAACAGAAACGTCTTCCTCCGCACTTCAAAGAATGACAATGTTGATCTTGTTGATTTTTTATAACTGTGATTCAGCACTCAAGTAAAATTTGTATATATTGCATTATTTTCTTATTATTCCACTTAACATCCTAAAGGATCATAACATTTTTTGGGGCTGATTTCCTTAAACAAGAGACTTGCTTATTAATAAATAGCAGCATGTGAAAGGGAAACATGAAAGTTACAAAATGACACTAAGGTTGTTAATCTAGGATGTCCTGTGGTGGAGATACTGATCTTCAGTTGTTGTTCATATTTACAGTAACATTTGCATAATTTCTGAGTGACATGCTATCGAGTCACATGCTGTGAAATGTTACTGTGAGAGACAGAAAGGTACGCTGTCACTGTGCACATATTAGACATGCTATGGATATTGCTAAATGTTTACTAGTAATTATGAATGTGTAATATTTCCATATATACATTACTCTTTCCACAGCCAAGTAACTTACAAGTTATTGTATGACGTTAGGTGAAACCTTAGAGGCTGTCAAATAAAATTACCACTGATGCTTTCACTGTAAATTGTTCAGCTTGAGTGATATTAAGTGTTAAATTGGGCAGAAGAAGAAAAGAAACCCTCCTGGAGAACAACTGCTCTACAACAAGGTACTCATGTGAGGAGTGTTAGATAAAAAATTCCACAGCTTCACGCCAACATATTAAAGCTTTGTAAAGGATGGATGGGGGAAAACAAATGGCTGCCATATTAAATAGCCTTACTAAACACAGCTAAAATGCAGTGGTTAGTGAGTGGAAGAAAAAAAAATAGAACTAAAGCAAGTAACTGCAGCAATAGAAGTTACGATTATTTAATATTCCCTTTTCCTTTAATAGCTATGGCTCTTAAAACAAAAGCAAAGTGAAACGAAAAAAAAAAATAAGCAAATAAACAGAGCTAACAGAAATAACTGCAGTACCAGCAGTTACAAGGAAGTGTGTGTGTGTGTGTGTGTGTGTGTGTGTGTGTGTGTGTGTGTCTGTGTGTGTGTGTCTGTGTGTCTGTGTCTGTCTGTCTGTGAGACATTCATTAAATACCGGCATAAAATATTTTGGATTTAAAACACTTCCACCAACAATGACTACATATTCTATATCAACGGTGAAACATTAGCTACAGGAACTATTTTACATCAAAATATAAAATGTGTTTATTATAAAGTCAGTACAATATAATTTAACATGCAGCCATTTCTTAAGCATAATGCCCTCCACACTAGGCGCTGCATGGAAATACTGGACCTTCTAATGGTATGAAGGCCCACCGCCTGCATTGTTGAGCCTCACAACACTAATGGGCAAACTGTTATTGCTTTTTACTGCCCAGGGTGCTTGCTTATTTATAATGTACTTAGGAAATAGGCATACTTTTATATCTCAGACTCTGAATGAATTCCTCGCATCATGTGCAAACTTGACTCCAGCTGGGCAGAAGTGTCACTGCACTCTGTGTGTAGGTTGTACAGTTTGTAAGATATGAACAGTTAATTAAGAATATTTAGAGAAATAACAGTTCTGGATTTGTGCTGTGTTATACTACAGTACAGCTGTAAAGGCTGTGAATGCACTCACTGTTATAATAATAGAGAATATTATTTTTATGAACTAAATTATTTTTGCACTTTTTAGTGGCACCTACTGTCCACAAGATATTTATATTTTTTACTTTGTGTTTTAACTTGATTTTTTTAGAAAACAGGACCCTTAATGATGTAAGCTAATGAAATATGACATAATACGGAGTGATTTGCATAGAGCTGGGTTGCCAGGACACAGTGCTTCTGGCATATTTTGAGGTATTCCAGTGATGTAGCTAAACCGAGATAGAACATCTGGGAGATCAGGTACTGGGGTGCTGCTTATGGCACAGATGCCCTCCCCCACAATACTATTCACTAATGAAAATATTCATACTGTAAATGGCAGGAGAGCTGATGAGTCATCAGTGCCATAGAGCGTGGCTGTCCACTATAACACCGTGGCATGTAGCAGCTCCAGTGGTAAGTCACCCCTTCTGTTATGAATTAAAAATAGCTGTATAGCATATCACAATACTCGCATGCATTCTGTTATGCTATACACACTACATATGCCAATGATAGCAAGATTGGTGCTGTCTTTGCTCGGAACCTGATACCGTACTACTAGCACTGGCTAAACCATATAAATCAATGCAGTATCGGAGACCGGCCTAATTTAAACACAAAGACATGCAGCCTTGACACCTGTGGCAAATGGTTTAAAGCGCCCCCTCTCTGGACTGATATAGTTAGTCAGGCATCCCAACACAGCTCCATATCCTTTTAGCATCACTTAATCAAATTAATTAATAACTAAAGGTATTTCTACCAGTTCCAAACAAGCTTTCATTCTTCTATATTTCAGATCAGAACAATGACAGAGTATAATTCCCCCTTTTAGAATGTATCTACCCCCCCAAACAAAAGATTCCTAACTGAACAGACCCTCTGCAACCAATACACGCTTGAAGTTCTATACTTATAGTCTTTAGCTTTAATAGACTCATGTATGTTTATTTATGTCCAACATTCCATGCTGTTAAGGACTTCACTTCTCAAAACAGGACTCCACAAATGTTTGAACTATAAATGTGAATATTCATCAACAAGTAGTTAAGGGTTGCTGGAGGGACTTTTATTATTAATCAATATTTTCCCAGTCTCAGAAGTAATCTTCCATTACATGTAAAACATAAAGATACCCTCTCTTCCTTTAGGGCAAACTTTTATGATTTTTTGCGTGCCCATAAGTTTATCCTAGACCAGATTTCTTTTGCCTTCATAAGACACCTGTGGGTATATTGGCAAGGTTTACAGATTCATAATTGTGTAAATATTATAAGGATATTGATTTATACCTTGCAACTCCACAGGAGGGCTACACTAATCAATCCCAGAGTAAAGGTGATTATGATTTATTGGCTGACTTTGACGGGTAAGCTCTATGAATAGACACTGTCTGCCCCTATCCTTTTTGAATGTCCTAGATTTGAAAGCATCTAAACGCCTCCCTGTATGCTCCCTTACAATGTAGGGCACACAGATCAAAGTCGAGTGCATTTTCACAAGCATATCTTGCTGCGTGAGCAGGTTGTACATGCTGTGATGCTATTCATTCTGTTTTACTGTTTCATCCCCTCCCAATTCTATTATGTGGTGTTGAACAGTGTATGACACTCTGTGCATAATTAATTATAATATATGGTAATTTATGCACCTTCTGAATACACCATATATTGAGTGAGATGTATTTGTGTTGTTAACAGGATAAGTGCACTAGCTGCAAAGGGCAGGGGCAATACATTATATGTAGATGATTTAAAGACACCAACCAACAATCATAGCTTTAGGAGGTGGATAGAAACCAGGGTATCCAAAGAAAACCTCAGACAGATGTGGACAGAACATGTAGACAGCGGCCTGTGGTCAGGTTTAAACCCAGCACTTTGGAATTGAGAGTTAAAAAAACAACCTCTGAGTCATGATGCTTCCCATTTGACTCTACGTTCAACTGTCTGTGTACTTGCAGGTGCGTGATTTTATTTGTAAGTTGTGTCTGTCATTATTGGGACTAACATGCCCTCTGTCCTGCAACAGGTACATAGAGCAGAGATCATTTATAAATTAGTCAGCCAGAATTTACACTAGACATTTCTGGCTTTGCTACCTAAGGATGGAGTTGCACTAAATGCCTTGTATCACAAGATGCTGAACACTGTTCAGCTATGTTCCTTTGAGGCAAGCCTTGACTTGTGACAAACGTTCTACCTTTAAATCCCTCCATCTGTTAAATGGCAATGCTTATTATATAAGTGAACACTGCCTTCTGACCATAATCTGCAGACAAGCTTACCTAGCAGACTGTCAGAATATGAATTGTGTAACCTTGCCAGCTGGCTTCTTCAGCTCTGTTTTTTTCTGCAGTAGATTTTGCTAGTACACCATTGGCAGGAGGTACCCCTTCGACAAACACACAAGCAATTTCAGCATCCTGCAACTGTCAAACAGCCAAAAAAGTAAATGTTTGCTTCTGAATTCTGTCATCCCCTGGCTCTTTTCATGTACCGAAATGATCAGCAGACATACTTTTCTTGGCTCCTACTGCTGCAAAGAGCACAACATTTTCTACAGTTTCTTGATAGATTCCATCATTCACTGGAAATATTTCCAGCAGCTTAATTTTAGGTCTTGTCATCTGGCAGTCACATTTTCTTTATTTTGTCTAGAATGCAATAAAAAGTAAAGAACACCTTTATAGGCCCTTTCCTCGAGCAAATGAATATTAGTTTAATACACAGATGTTTCCCCTTTCCCTGCATTATATATTACGTTTCTATACATATACAATTATGGGTGCAACTGCAGAAGGAATAAAAAGTACAATTTTTACCCTAATGCAGTGTTTATTGATGTGTGCAAAAATAAAACAAATCATTTATATGTTCCTAAGTTACTGCTGAGGGTTTTTTCATGTCTAGGTAAACATTCGAGCTTAAACTATCTTTGTTATGTTTGCATTTGTTAACCCAGCTCATTAATGGAGTGTCATAACCCCAAATGCCATGCTGTATGCAAAGACTGGAATAATGCTAATGTGAGTTGTTATACACATATTCCTGTCTTACTCTCTCTCACCAAAATTAAAATGATTTGGCCCTTCAGGCACTCTTCCCATTTGTCTTTGCTGATATATTCTGCAAATCTCTTTGTTGTTTATGCGAATGTGAAAGGGAATGAGAAGTCCATCGCATGGCATGTCATTGCGGGGTATTTCAGCATCTAGGATCTGATCAGATTTCTATTGATGTCTCCTTCCTGTGGTATCATTCTAGGGGGGCAGCTTTTAACACAGGATACCATTCCTGTTTAAGTCTTGAATCTTCCAGAAGAAAACCTTCCAGCAGAAAATGAGGAAAGCAGATGAAAAGAAAAAGATTGAGAAAGAAAAAAGAAGGAAGTATAGAACAGAAATGAAGGAAAGAGAGAAAGTGGGAAGAAAGGAGGATTCCAAAATGGAGGGAGAAAAAGAAAGATGGAGAGGGAGGGGTAGACAGGAGTAATTTCTTTTGACCTCTTTCCTGTTCCAGTCCCACGCATCCATCCCCAGGTCTGCCAGTCTCTCCCATTACCCCTGAACTTGCTGCAATATATGCTGGGGCTGCTGCAGAATTTATGGGCATCCTGGGGAAACTCGGCTGTCAGCTGGGGATGTCAGAAAAGCAGTGCTGATCAGAGATTTGAAATGGATGGTCTTTGTAGGTTTTACCTAAATTCTAATTAAATGGTAAAGTATTTTATGTTGGGTGGGATAGGTTGCCACATTTTTGGGCCTAAAACATAGAAGCTATGATCTTTGCATATTTGGAGGACATTATATTTGAGATCTATGGTGATATTTTCTTTTTTTAATTGTAGTTTGACCTGCAATGCAAGAGTTTAGATTTAATAATAGGGTGGCAAGAATTAGTTGTGCCTTTTTTTTGTACAAGTAGTGATTTCACTTTCCTCAGAACAGAGTGGGAAAGGTTAAAGTGAAGTGTTCTAGCTAAAGTTTAAAGGAAGGTAAGGCTTTTCTTTGAGACGTAGTAAATTAAAGGGTACACTTTAGTTGAGCTATTAAAATACCTTTCTCTATTGCTTATAAGGGGTGGGCATTTTAATAGGATTTTACTGATAGTAGGCTGGAGTTAAGGAAAGTTAAAAATGATTGGTAAGCGATATAACAACTTTGTTTGTTTAAAGAATCTAACTTCATACTTAAACGCTTGAGAGATATTAAAAGATTTGAATGCATCCAGAAAATGTGCAAAAGCAGAATTTCTACCATTGGACATTTTCTTTTTTTATTTTGACAACTGGACAGTTTAAAGTTATATGCATCTTAGGATTTTATCTTCTTCTATTAATGTTTTGAATAAGAAGAGCTTAACTAATACACATGCTATTACTTTCATAAGACATTCATACATAACCAGAAATATTAATTGTTGAGCTGGTACTGACAAATTCCATCAAGACAAACTTTTTTTATCGGAGGAACCAGACTGTAGAATATTTCCTGTGCAAGTTAAGCATGTCACTACTTTATGAATTGTTGAAATGGGTTTAGGTGACTGACCTGGAGTTATGGATAAGTATCTTCATTCTATTGCTTACATAGTCCTTGATAATTTCTACTAGGTTTTAGCCTGTGTTGTATTTCTATATTTTAGCATTCTTCACTTGTTACAGAATATTGGAGAGTATCTAATAAGAGCACAGGCAAACTTAAATAAAGAGGAGAGCTTGTACCAATAATTATTCTCTGGCTGTGCATGTAGAAATGCATCTAGGGAAAGGGAATAAGGAGCTGCTTGGAATACTAATAGAGAATTTGTTTAACAACTGAAACGGGTGAAGGACAAGCTGCATTTGGATTGCTCAGTATTAAGTATGGAGTGGTGTCAGTTTTTGAAAGAACAGTTAATTTTCTGAGAAGTGGAAAAATTAGATAAGAACATATTTAATATTATTTGTTTAAAATGAAGAAGAATGTAAAGTCTATTAATTAGTAAAGAGAAGTGTTTGTGTATGTATGTGTGTGTGTGTGTGTGTATATATATATATATATATATATATATAATGTGCATGTGTATATATATATATATATATATATATATATATATATATATATATATATATATGTATGGTTCTACTTTACATAACCGACACTGCAAAACACCGACAACACAAACATCGACACCACATAATCGACAAAGCATAAACACGAAACCTCACATGCCCGACAAACTAATAACCGACTGTCCACAAACACGAAACCTCATACGCTGCACACACCACAATAACAACAATCAACTAACAAAACACATCCGCTGTCCAAAAACCACACACACAACACAAGCACACCAAAATCCTCACAAACCCACACTAAACCTCACATACACAACTATCTACAACCCTAACCCAAACCCTTACCCTAAGGTCCATCACTATCGCACACTCAGCTAACCTGCGCCCTAACCCTAACTCACTTAACCCGCCCCTAACCCAAAAAATACTACTACCGCACACTTACCTAACACGGGCCCTAACCCTAACTCACTTAACCCGCCCCAACCCAAATACTATCACTACCGCACATTTACCTAACCCGCCCCCTAACCCTAATTCACTTAACCCGCCCCTAACCCAAAAAATACTACTACCGCACACTTACCCAACACTGGCCCTAACCCTAACTCACTTAACCGGCCCCTAACCCAAACACTATCACTACCGCACATTTACCTAACCCGCGCACTGGCCCTAAATCACTAAACCCACCCCTATCACCACAGACCGTCAATATCCACACTTACCTTACTCGCACCCTAACGTCCGTCACCACCGCATACTTACACAGCCTTTTTCCAAGTCACTATCCTCGGCGTCGGTGTTTTGATCCATAGCGTCGGTCTTCCGGATTGTCGATCTTCTGGCGCTCGCAAAAGGTAATGCCCGTAGAGGAAGAAAATGAAAGAATGTGGTGTGCAGTGTAGTGGTTACACGCAAAAGGTAATGCCCGTAGAGGAAGAAAATGAAAGAATGAGGTGTGCAGTGTAGTGGTTACACGCAAAAGGTAATGCCCGTAGAGGAAGAAAATGAAAGAATGAGGTGTGCAGTGTAGTGGTTACACGCAAAAGGTAATGCCCGTAGAGGAAGAAAATGAAAGAATGAGGTGTGCAGTGTAGTGGTTACACGCAAAAGGTAATGCCCGTAGAGGAAGAAAATGAAAGAATGAGGTGTGCAGTGTAGTGGTTACACGCAAAAGGTAATACCCGTAGAGGAAGAAAATGAAAGAATGAGGTGTGCAGTGTAGTGGTTACACGCAAAAGGTAATGCCCGTAGAGGAAGGAAATGAAAGAATGAGGTGTGCAGTGTAGTGGTTACACACAAAAGGTAATGCCCGTAGAGGAAGGAAATGAAAGGATGAGGTGTGCAGTGTAGTGGTTACACGCAAAAGTTAATGCCCGTAGAGGAAGAAAATGAAAGAATGAGGTGTGCAGTGTAGTGGTTGCACGCAAAAGGTAATGCCCGTAGAGGAAGAAAATGAAAGAATGAGGTGTGCAGTGTAGTGGTTGCATGCAAAAGGTAATGCCCGTAGAGGAAGAAAATGAAAGAATGAGGTGTGCAGTGTAGTGGTTACACGCAAAAGGTAATGCCCGTAGAGGAATAAAATGAAAGAATGAGGTGTGCAGTGTAGTGGTTACACGCAAAGAGGTAATGCCCGTAGAGGAAGAAAATGAAAGAATGAGGTGTGCAGTGTAGTGGTTACACGCAAAAGGTAATGCCCATAGAGGAAGAAAATGGCAATTGCTGCAGAAGGGTTGTAGGCTAGATTATTTTAATCGAAATGATGTAGGTAGCAATTTGCTGTGCAGGGATGTGATTTAGTGACATTTTAGTGCGTGCAAAGGTTCATAAGGGTTTAGACAGTTTAAAGGGGAGACCTGTTGTTGCTGCTTTTAGATATTTTCTTAATAATATTGGTGTATTTTACATGAATATTGGTTTCCTTTTGTTAAACAAACTCCTTCAAATATCAGAGACACCCAGGAGTTTATTGAAAATTTTCAGATTTGAAATGGGAGGATGATCTGTACTGGATGGTTTTAGATGTACGGAGTTTATATACTAATATGCAAATCCATCATGGCATTCAGTCCTTACGTTATTTCCTGGGTGATAGTCCGTTGTCTTGTTTTATTGTTGAATTGGTTCAGTTTTGTTTTGGAAAATATTTTTTTTGTTTTTAATAATAAACTTTTCATCAGATTCAGGATACAGCCATGGGGGCACCATTTGCCCCCCTTGTATGCTAATCTAATGATGTCCCTTTTTGAAATTGAATATATGTTTCAGCAGGAATTTTTTATAGGACATGTATTAAAATGTTTTCATTATATAGATGATTTAATTTTTGTATGTAAAGGGGGTTTGTGTAAAGTGAATGAATTTATAAAATCTTTGTATAGCAATATGTTTTAATTTAAATTGAGGTGAATACATTTCTTTGTATCTGTAGTTGTTGTTGGTGTTTTAAAGGTATAAGGTAATGCCCGTAGAATAACAAAATGACAAATGGGCTTATGTATTGTTTAAGTTGACTAGGGAGAAAATTATAGTGATGTATCAAAACTGTGAGAAGGAATAGTAACAGACACAGGACATTAAATGAAGTATATATGTTATTGAAAGTTGAAGTAATTGAAATAAAACAATCAAAACTACCAAATCTAACTGCCCATCCCTCTATATTCACTCATTAAATGGTGCCAAAATTGAACCATCACACCAGGCCAAACTCCTAGGTATCACAATAGATGACCATCTCAGATTTGATATTCACATCTCTGAAACCATCAAAAAAGTCAATTCCAAACTAGGTGCCCTCTACAGGGCCAAACCATACCTAACCCCCAAGCCAGGCTTGCTACTGCTAGGTCACAACTGCTATCTATTCTTCTCTACTGCTCACATATCTTTACTAACTTATGTAAGACAGACCTGCACAACCTTGAATCCTGCTATAATAAAATTGCAAAGTTTGCCACTGACTACCCCCATAAAACCCACCATTGCTCCGCTCTTCTTTATCTCAACTGGCTAGAACTCAATCTGTTGGCCTTAAACCAACTAACCCTAGCACACAAAATCACACACAACCCACATAGCTGCCCGGCAGTCTCAACCTTACTCCAACTACAAGTGAACAATACGCCCCTTAGATCTTCCAATAGGCCATTACTCAGAATAACACAGCCATATAACTACCATGGTGACTACTTCTACTCAAACAAACTAGCTGTCCTGGAATGCTCTTCCCCAAAGCTTACAATGTGCCCCTTGTCTCTCATCATTTAAAAATAGATTAAAGGAACAGCTAAAAAGCAACTGGCTCTGCCCTTGTTCTTCACCAGGAGAACCACTCTCCCTTATGCTCTTTTATACCTCTACTGTACAGTTTTCCTCTAGTACAGCTCCTATTATCTGCTTTTCTCACCTCAGTCTGCATCCTCGCAGCCTTTGGTATGTTCATTTTTTATTTTCTTCTGTGACGAGTGGTATAATTTTTTTCATAAGCAAAATTTTTTTCTTGCTTAAAGTTGCATACCTCACAGTCTATGCCTGATCCATGTTTGTTATTGGTTTTCATTTAATTTTCCTGTTCAGTGGAGTACTCTTTTAAAGCTGTTTTTCTACAAAGAAAATTACTAATGAATCATTTTTATTTGCAAAATTTTAAATGCTCGTAAATATGTTCTTATGCTTTTAGTTAATGTAGTAATGCAGATGTCTGTTAATGTACTAATGTAGATTTTTTTCTTTTCTTGTGCTCGATTCTGTATTGTTTGTGTGGAGCTTTTCTTCTCGGGTCTCCACTGAAAACGGGCCACCAGCCCAGTTGGACTCTACCTGGTAAACAAATGTAAATAAATAAACGAAATGAGCTAAAAACCCACAAGGGCTTTTATTACTTTAAAAGTAAATGCTTTCTTCAGCCTATTACATTGATTCACCAGCGCCGTTTTAAATACTTCTTATAAGCCAATTACACTTTGCTACTTGTAGTCACATGACATTCACTAAGTAATCCTATTCATCCTCTAAAAAATAGTATAACTTAGTTTTTTGTTTTCTATATAAGCATTACAGATTAAGACTTTAATTTAACCCTGATAAGATAAGTTGTATTAAAGCTAAACCTTTGCAACACTTATGCAATGTGTTGAAGGACATTGTATTTAAACTTTATAAACTGAATATATTCCCTGGCATGTTCTGTTAAAACACTTTTTTCTTGTACTTCCCTCAGTACAATCGCTACCCACCAACCTGCCAATAAGAGCGATGCCCCATGTTGGTTATTACCTTAAAATAAACCAATGAAGTACGGAACAATAAAAAAGGAAGGAATTGCCAGGTAGATCCGTCACTAGCCAAGGTAATATAAAATAAGTTGATAGCGATGTTCTGAATGCAAGTTTATTGTTCTTTTAAAACAACATATGTTTTCGCTACTGTCCAACAGTAGCTTCTTCGGAGAAACTGACAAAAAGAAAGCGCCAAACATTTAAACCTAAAAGTGACGTAAGTGCGTTACAACACGTCACTGCAAGTCACACATGAGCATACTCATTCAGTAACTAAAATATATTAATACAACTATAAAGTGCATGTAAAAACAAACTTATACAACAGTATTATATTTAAAAATAGTAGGAGCAATTCATTCAACAAGTTAATGCTTATATAAAACATTCATTGCTAGTGTAATATAATAATACATTTTCAAACAAAATATCAGAGGTTAATGTACAAATTTATAAGGACTGTCAGTCACTTTACCCAAAAATTATACCTTCCATGTTAAACAGTTAATATATATAAAAAATAAATGATAGTTAATAATGATACAATCATGTTGTTTCAAAAAGTAAAATCATATATAAATATTTAAAAATTCTTATGTTAATTATAGTTATATGCATTATAAACATTTAGAACTTTATATCAAAAAATCGATTTTATAACCATGTATTAACTAATGAGAAAGTTTTACCTCAAAGTGCTCCTTAATTTTAATATACAAGTAATATTGCAGTTTTCATTCAACCCAGGTGTACTAAATGCATCTAATGTTAGTTGCCATTCTAGTTCACAAGCTTCTAAAAGGAGTGAAAAGGGACCTCCTCTAATAGTGTAGGGTACATGATCTATAGCTAAAAAGTGGAAGCTGTGACCAGGGTTGTTAAAAATATGTTTCGCTAAAGCATTATCACTTTTGTTTTTCTTGATAGCATAAATATGTTCATACAGCTTTTCACGTAATTTACGGTCTGTTTTCCCTACGTAAAAGGCTGGGCAACAGTCACATGTAGCTAAATAAATAATGGATTTAGTCTCACAGTTAAGTTTATAATTAATATAATATTTTTTATTTCTAATAGAAAAAGAATTTGATGTTTTCAAATATTTACAGTAATTACAAGAACCGCAAATGAATGTCCCCTTTTGTCTTGAGGTAAAATCCATTTATTTATTTCTTTCAAGAAGCATTTTAAGGTTGTTACCTTTCTTGTATACTACAATAGGGTTGTATCCTAATTTTTCTGATAGTTGTAAGTTACTCCTGATGAAGTACGAATTTTTGAAAACTATATGCCTACTCTGATTAGATTTAGTGTTAAAAGTGGTAATAAAACTAGTAGTAAATTGTTTAACCAATGTAATATTAAGACAACTCTGATTATCTATATTGTTTGTAATAGGGTTGTCAGGGGTAGGACTAGTAAGGACACCTATGATGTTATACATATCTTTAGCGAGTAATGGGGTGTAAATTCCATTAGATCGTTCTAGTCCAACTTCTTGAATAATCTCATCGATGAGTACTAAAGGATAACTATGATTGAGAAACATGTTTTTCAAAAGTTGACATTCTCTATGAAAAGTTGTGTCGGGTATACATCCTTGCTGCTCTAATGAGTTGCCCTTTAATTATTGACCATTTTTGTTTAAATGGATGAGAACTTGTAAAATGAAGGAAGGAATTGCAGTAAGTTGGTTTTCTAAAAATAGATGAAAAATAAAGTCCTTTTGTAATGTCCTTATTGAGCTTAACATCTAAATAATCAATTTCTGTAGTAGAAAAATGGTAAGTAAATCTAAGGAAATTGGTTGTAGAATTGAAAAAATCTGTCAAAATTAAGGAGCACTTTGAGGTAAAACTTTCTCATTAGTTAATACATGGTTATAAAATCGATTTTTTGATATAATGTTCTAAACGTTTATAATGCATATAACTATAATTAGCATAAGTATTTTTTAATATTTATATTTGATTTTACTTTTTGAAACAACATGATTGTATCATTAACTATCATTTATTTTTTATATTTTTTATATATATTAACTGTTTAACATGGAAGGTATAATTTTTGGGTAAAGTGACTGACAGTCCTTATAAATTTGTACATTAACCTTTGATATTTTGTTTGAAAATGTGCAGTAGTAGAGCTGGCATAGTATAATACATTATATTACACTAGCAATGAATGTTTTATATAAGCATTAACTTGTTGAATGAATTGCTCCTACTATTTTTAATTATAATACTGTTGTATAAGTTTGTTTTTACATGCACTTTATAGTTGTATTAATATATTTTAGTTACTGAATGACTATGCTCATGTGTGACTTGCAGTGACGTGTTGTAATGCACTTACGTCACTTTTAGGTTTAAATGTTTGGCACTTTCTTTTTGTCAGTTTCTCCGAAGAAGCTACTGTTGGACAGTAGCGAAAACGTATGTTGTTTTAAAAGAAAAATAAACTTGCATTCAGAACATCGCTATCAGCTTATTTCATATTACCTTGGCTAGTGACGGATCTACCTGGCAATTCCTTCCTTTTTTACTGTTTCATACTTCATTGGTTTGTTGCTTGAGTTATGGCTACAGGTACCCTCTCTAGTCCAAGGAGTCCTAACTTATTTGGGACGAACATTCAAGGTGAAATAGAAGACCAGACGGATATTCCATCATTGTTGCGTTCCCTTTCCCAACGTATGGACCTAATTTCATTCCGCTTAGATGCACTTGATAAGAGAGAAACGGACATGCCGCTTACAGTTCATTCTGAACCTGATATGTCTGTTGGTAATAATTTTAACACTACAACAGTATCTTCTATGATACCACCAGCGCAACCTAAGCATTCTAGTGTACAATGTATACCACTAGATACGAATGCATCGAATTCTATACGCAATCATGTTAATGTACCAGCTCTGCCTGATACTTCTATCAGAGACACACCTGAAATAAGTTTACCATTGGCACAACGGAGTCAACGGCTTTTGCAGTAACTGCTAACCAGACACATGAAGGGGAGACAAGGGGGCCAGACCAAGCACTTATTGGCGTTCCATCAATACAGGATTGGATCCAAAATACAGACAAGTTTAATTTCCTCACACATCCGTTACAGGAACAACCGGCTGCGGGTATGGAGCTCCCACCAGTAAGTACAAACATCATTGCAGATAAACTTAAAAGCTTTGACAGTAAACTTTTAAAATTGAAAAAACTGCAGTTAGAAGTGGAGTATTTCAAACAATGCTTGAATGAAAAAGTAGTACCTAAAGGTCTCCGGACTACCTTTTTTCCTACTGGTTTACTAGTAGATACTGCATTTCACAACGATCTTATTGCCCTTTTTGACCAACAAGGGGCTCAACTTCTAGAATTAATGGTTAAACACTATTCTTTACATATCACTTTATTAATAACTGAAGTGAACGACCTGGATAATTCTATTAAAAATGACCTTGACTTCAACAGGTACAAATATGACCATGGGCATATTTTTACATGTATCGATGCATTGGTGGATAAACTGAAATCAAATAAGGTTAAGAAACTTTTCAGAGATAGAACAGCTTATATGCATAACAATGTTTATCCCAAATTGCAACCTTCATGTAGTGGCAAAATCCCAGCAAGTACCTCTACTATATCAGCACATCCTTCTACTTCCAATATAACTGATATTGACCCTATAGAAGAAATTGCGGAAGACCAATTCATTGAGGTACCAAGACGCAGCAACAGAATCCGGGCCAATAACAACAATAATCCTGGGAATTACCAACAAAGAATTGCAGACAATACTAATTCAAACAACACCCCAAATAAGGGGAATTTTTTAGGAGCACGCAACAATCGATTCCAGAGGAACAAGAACCGGAACAATTACCGGTAACACCTGAACTTAATGGTAATAATGTTCCCACTAATGAAGGGAGCAAACTGAGAATGTTAACCAATTTACAAGGTGACTTTAAAATTTACAATTTTTCCAGTATTGAATTAGATCCTTCACTGATTGAACTGTTATCTTTTGGTAATACATTTGTACCTAGTAAACATTTTAATCTAGCAAAAATTATTGATTTAAAATGTTATGTGAGGAAACTCAATTTGCATTTATTGTTTAACAACTCGGTGTTCACAACTTCAGACACTCTAAGACCTACTAGCACATTTAACCCTTCCCTACATCCTGCATTATTACTATTTGAAAATATGTGTGAATTGGACATCAGACACCTTAGTCAAATGTCATATCTTAGTAACAAGCATGGGAAACCAAATATATCTAGAGATCAGATGACCGCTTTCAATAATCTTTGCCTTTCACCCGTGAGGGTGATAAAGCCAGATAAAGGTGGTGGCCTAGTCATTTTTGACATTTTTGAGTATATTACGAAAATGCTTAGCATTACAAAGTCCAGCATATACTTTATCTTCATTAAATGAAATGAATGTATCTTACTCTAGAATTAGAGGTTATTTTAGAGACCTTTTATTGGAGTTAAGATTGATTTTGACACTTGCAATTACATTGATATTCCCTTTCCTAAGATTCCTATCATTTTTGGGATCCCTAAGATACATAAGGATCTCAATAATCCACCTATGCGAGCCCTTATTGACGGCCGCAGGTCGATGACATACCCTTGTGCACAATTGGTCGACAACATCCTTTCCAAATACATAAAAAACATTCCGGAAATCTGTAAGGACTCTTGGTCATTTCTTAGTAACATTAATAATTTGGCCTTTGATATCTCTTATAATTTCCTTACAGTTGATGCTGTCGACTTATATACATCTATACCACATAATGAGGCGGTAGAATGGATTACACTCATTTTGAAAGAGCTTAACACAACTCAAAGAGAAATTGATGTAGTTTCAGAATTGTTAGATATCATCTTAACATCCAACTTTTTCATCTTTAACAAAGAGTATTATTTACAGAAACAAGGGATAGCAATGCGTTCACCATGTGGTGCTAGTGTGGCAAATTTATTTGTAGCATACTGGGAGAAACATTACATTTTTAATAACCCAGTCTTTATGCCACTTATTAAATATTACACCAGATTCCTGGATGATGTTTTCATCCTCTTTCATGGGAATGTAAGTGAGGCATCAGCCTTGATTGATTTTTTGAGATTATTCAAGCAGTTGGACTAAAACGATCTAATGGAATTTACACCCCATTACTCGCTAAAGATATGTATAACATCATAGGTGTCCTTACTAGTCCTACCCCTGACAACCCTATTACAAACAATATAGATAATCAGAGTTGTCTTAATATTACATTGGTTAAACAATTTACTACTAGTTTTATTACCACTTTTAACACTAAATCTAATCAGATTAGGCATATAGTTTTCAAAAATTGGTACTTCATCAGGAGTAACTTACAACTATCAGAAAAATTAGGATACAACCCTATTGTAGTATACAAGAAAGGTAACAACCTTAAAATGCTTCTTGAAAGAAATAAATAAATGGATTTTACCTCAAGACAAAAGGGGACATTCATTTGCGGTTCTTGTAATTACTGTAAATATTTGAAAACATCAAATTCTTTTTCTATTAGAAATAAAAAATATTATATTAATTATAAACTTAACTGTGAGACTAAATCCATTATTTATTTAGCTACATGTGACTGTTGCCCAGCCTTTTACGTAGGGAAAACAGACCGTAAATTACGTGAAAGGCTGTATGAACATATTTATGCTATCAAGAAAAAACAAAAGTGATAATGCTTTAGCGAAACATATTTTTAACAACCCTGGTCACAGCTTCCACTTTTTAGCTATAGATCATGTACCCTACACTATTAGAGGAGGTCCCTTTTCACTCCTTTTAGAAGCTTGTGAACTAGAATGGCAACTAACATTAGATGCGTTTAGTACACCTGGGCTGAATGAAAACTGCAATATTACTTGTATATTAAAATTAAGGAGCACTTTGAGGTAAAACTTTGTCATTAGTTAATACATGGTTATAAAATCGATTTTTTGCTATAATGTTCTAAACGTTTATAATGCATATAACTATAATTAGCATAAGAATTTTTAAATATTTATATTTGATTTTACTTTTTGAAACAACATGATTGTATCATTATTAACTATCATTTATTTTTTATATTTTTTATATATATTAACTGTTTAACATGGAAGGTATAATTTTTGGGTAAAGTGACTGACAGTCCTTATAAATTTGTACATTAACCTTTGATATTTTGTTTGAAAATGTGCAGTAGTAGAGCTGGCATAGTATAATACATTATATTACACTAGCAATGAATGTTTTATATAAGCATTAACTTGTTGAATGAATTGCTCCTACTATTTTTAAATATAATACTGTTGTATAAGTTTGTTTTTACATGCACTTTATAGTTGTATTAATATATTTTAGTTACTGAATGAGTATGCTCATGTGTGACTTAGATTCATAGATTCATAGATTAGTACTAAGCTAACTGCCCTTGCGAGCCATTTTAAGCCTAGCCAATTATCCCTTGTGAGACTCAAACCTTGCACCCTGTGTTTGTAAGGTAAACACCTTAACCATTAGGCCACCCGCCCTTGCAGTGACGTGTTGTAATGCACTTACGTCACTTTTAGGTTTAAATGTTTGGCGCTTTCTTTTTGTCAGTTTTTCCGAAGAAGCTACTGTTGGACAGTAGCAAAAACGTATGTTGTTTTAAAAGAACAATAAACTTGCGTTCAGAACATCGCTATCAGCTTATTACCTTAAAATAAAAACACACTTTCCACTGATTAAAGCATTGCATTCCATGATTTGATTGTCTGCTTACTTGAAGTGGGATGAGGTGGTGGTTAGTTCATTAGTGAGTCTATTAATACTATCTGATGTTCTAAAGTGTAGCTGTTTCACTATGGATGGAGGTTTTAGTATTATAAAGATTCACAAGGAGGTAACAGGACAATGGGAGTTCTTGTATTATTTTAGCTCCCTACAACTGACCATTGTCTTCCATCAGCTTCAGTCGTCTCTTCATTCACAGGGTCTATGGACCTATGTCCAGAGCCACTGAGGATGATGGTCAGTGTCATAGAGCCACTGAGTGGACTGAGGATGATGGTCAGTCTCGTACTGCTGATGGTGACTGAAGCTATGTAACCCACCACCTCTTGGCAGCCTCACTAGCTCTGCTTTGGTTGCCTTTGGAAGATGCATGCATGCTTCAACCCATGTGTAACTTACCAACCAAGTGACACACCCTGTACGTGTGGAGCTCACCAGGGTCTCTGTCGCAGCAAGCCAGGCTGGCTTCCTGCTCGCAGGATGGGTGAGCCTGTGTCAGATACTCACTCCTGTTCTGTAGCTCCCAGTTCCTGCTAAACTGAACACTGGCATGGGTTCTGGTACACAGTTTGAGGCTGGATGGGTTTCCTCTTACATTTTTCAGACCTGATTGTGTGAGTCTGAAACTCTGAGTTATTAAATGCCATTGGGGAAAATATAGTTAAAGTGCAAAACTGCTGTATCTTGCAGAATTCTCCCTTTTGTGAGGCATAGCAATCACAGAAATAGTATGCGTTAAAAATAGGGGAGTGAGGGATGCAGGGAGCTTGCTACCGCACAAAAACACCTTTAGTCTCTACTCACTGTTTTTTACCTATATGATTACACTTAATTATTTGTAGTTTTGGCGCTATCACTTTTGAGTCACAAATTTCCCATATGACATCATCATATATCGGACATCAGCAAAGAAGGGTGTTAGCACAGGTCTGTCTCTCAGGTCTGTTCTCACCCAGCAATAGTCACTGCCCATTCTAAATTTATAACTAGACAAGGCAAGCTCAGCTTTGCTTTTTCCAAAGAATATAGCGTGCTTTATTTGTTTTTGGATGTCAGTATGGAAGCAATATATGGGAATCCACTTATTTTCTTTTCTAATTTCCCATGGAACAGAGATGACCACTCATCCAAATAGAAATTAAGAATTCTATTGTTAATAGGTAAAATGAAAAAGTCCAGACTTATTTGAGGGCCTATTAGGTAAGGACTTTTACAAAGCAAGTATGTAGCGGCTTAAAATATAAATAAGACTGTAAAATTAAAATTTGTTGGTGTAAAAAAAAAAAATAAAAAAAAAGATTTGAGAAAATTAATCCCCACCAATCTTCCAAGGTGCAAAATAAACTGGAGTGAGCTGCAAAATCAATAAAACATGAGTGACCAGACAATCAAAAGACACAGAAATGTGGAAATTGAATTCCATTGTCATCCCAGCACTGAATAAAAATCTCTTAGACATGTAGACATAATGCATCACAAAAGAAATGTGACCTCTTACACTGCCAGTGGCTGTTTTTTTCAAGTGATGTGTCACAAAGGTGTTAAGACTGTGTAACACCTTGGGACCCAGCATTACAGTACAGTTAAATGATGTCCAGGAAATAATATCTGCTCTATACCTGGGAATGTACCATGATACATATCTGTACAGCTTCTGATTTCTCTATTTTCATCTCGGTAAAATGAGGGTGCAGTTCAATTCCCTGAGTACCTGATTAGTATCCTTCTCTGCTGTGTCCTGTTGATGTGTTCTGATGCACAGTAGGGGCAAGGAGTTTTGCCTTTGCCAAACTACAGCTTCATTTTACAAAATGGGTAGTTGGTTAACTTTCTTGGATACCAGTGAAGAGGGTATCCTCACTGTCAATAACTGGAAAACTAGACACTGGTGGAGTTGGTATTATTGCTTCCCTTTCATGCTATGATTAAGTCATACCTGAGGTGGTAGAGTTTGGAAGGAGATATTGGAGCAGTAGGCCCATGAATATTAAAACACATAAATGCAAGCAGCATGTCCACTTGTTTCAACACTGCATGTATGTTGCCACCATTTGCTGCAGTAGCTGCTTTTTTGTGTGCACAGTCTGTATCCTTTCACTCCTGCCAATGTCCTGAAGACTAAATAACATTCTCTGAAATAAACAATACATGTCTTCCTATTGAAAGTGCCACTGTTGGAACATTGCTTCATTGCAATATCAAATAACACAATAAATAGAAGTGATTTTATGTATCTCATTTCATATATTATTATTAACAATGTTTCTATTGTTGTAACTCGGTACGTCAGGACTAATGAGGAAAAATGATAAATGTGACTCTCTCTAGTGCTTTTTTGAGATTGTAATTGGTGGGGGAACATTCTAGAACTCCACCACTTTAAATGACAACTGCAAAGAACCTCATCAACAGAGAAACAATACAACAAAAGCCAGGAACAAAACCGGCATGGTACATAAGTTAACAATGCCATCTCTTTCATGACCCTATTTCTTATCCACATATTGAAATGACAACCTAGAGCTAATCCCCCACCCACCAGTGGTAGACCCAGAATTCAGAACTTCAGTTAATCTATTACTCCTTTAATCCTGCACCTTCAACATGTTATAACAATAGTGTAACACCTGATTAGTCAAACCTGACAAAAGGCTGATTTTTGCTAGCAAGCGGCTTCAATTGAGTGCAATGCAGATCTAGCACTTTTAAATGAAGTGTGCACTAATCTAGAGTTGACTTTCTTTTCTTCTCTGGATTTTTCAGCAGTTATGCTGCATGGAACAACTACTTTTGGCACTTCATTACATCAAAAGTGCACAACTGCCTATCTTGTTGACCTTTCACTGTCTCAGCATTCTTTGCAATAGGACTCTGGCTTCATTTCAACCAAAAAGTCTGTCATAAGGTCTTATCTTATTTTGCTAACTTAAAAGAGTTACCATAATTCTCAGTGATTTGTTTTATTTGGAACGACAATGATGGAAAAAAAGAAGGAATGTTTCATTGCATTACAAAACTAAGTTGATTTGCACTTGTGATTCATTATAGTTAATTCTATCATTCTAACATTGGCATAATGGTTAAGGTTTTTAACTTTACAGACACGAGGTGCAGGGTTTGAGTCTCACATGGGGTAATTGACTAGGCTTAAAATGGCCCACAAGGGCAGTTAGCCTAGTACTAATCTATGAACCTATAATAATATTAAGTATAATTTGGCCTTTTTGTGTTTTTTTTTTTTTTTTAGTAGCACACCTGATTTGTCTCTTTGTGGTCACTTGTGGTATTAGACATAATCCGAAAACCGGGATTCTATTCTTCTAGAAAGTTCAAAATAAGCTATTTTTGCATTCATGAAACAGAGAGTATAATAGTTTAGTTACAGATTTTAAGAGCCGCATTCCATAATAAGCCAAAGTAAAAGATGATAAAAAATGTTTCAGGTATGTAAAGTATTCAGTTTATTTTTCTGTGTTAGTAATAGCTTTGGACAATAAGAAAATGTAAATATTCACAGTTACTTTAAATTGCACTGCACTTAACTTCTTGTAAATTATGTATTTTAGTGCTGTCTGTAGATAAAACTTTGTGTGCTGACCAGATGTGCAGATGTCGACATGCCAGCATCACATATTTTTCCAAAACTGTTTCATACTTCCACTCAAATTTTCCCTTGAAGAATAAACTTTTTTTTTTCCTCATTAATTTTATTGTAAGATGGTTTGACTGAACAGGGTGGTACCAAGCAGTGTTGTGTGTGCCTATGATATGTAAGGGCACTATGGGTCAGAGTTATAATGACAGTAAACAGGCCTGCCACATGAGGTAGCTGTCAGTGACTGACCAAATGTACCCTGGTGAAGGATCCTGCTTTAAACACAGCAGTGATGAAGTATAGACTCATAGAACACAAGGGAGCAGAGATCTGCCAAATGATTTAATGATTCTGTCTTAAAACGAGGTGGATACAATCTAGACACACTTGTACTCTCTGTACTGAGATTAAAAATACATGTTTGTAGTGCGATTTTATATTTTTCTTCTTTCCTCGAAATGTCAGCCAGATGAGTGTGCCGTTTTATAGTGTTGTCGAGCAGGATGATAAACATGGAGCTCATCTTAACAGGAGCATATTTAGGGTTAAAATGAAACAAACTTCTCTTCGAGCGTGATAAGCATATGGAATCGTTCACCCACAAATGTAGTGCACATGAAGTGACATTACAATGGCAACTGTGAATTGTTAATAAATGAATTGTGTTGCACTCTATTCTAACATGGTATATGAATATTTGACTTAAAATGAAATGTATGCTATTTAAAGTAATATACTAGTTAGCCATTAGAATGCATGACTAAAAATACTGATTGTCAGAGCCACAACTTTGACTCCTCCCTGACATTCTGTCACGGACACTGGGTAAGAAGAAATGGCAGAGATTCTGTTTTAAAATTCAAGAATGGAGTTCTATGCATTGTAATGCTACATTTTTAAAAATGTATGTGTTCTTTTCCTGCTTTGCTGTATTTGTGTGTCATTGTAAAGGCTATAGCATTTTTACCTGTCAAGCAGATCCTGGCAATGGCTAACCGTTTTGATGACACAGTGCAGCTAGTTTGGTTAAAGGCTCATTGCTGGAGCAGTTTATAGGTTCATAGGAGGTTACTAGGCTATTTGCTGTAGGGCCTTTATAAGTCTAGCCAAGTTATACCCTTGTTTCCTTATTGACCAAGTTATATGGTCTGTATTTGCAGCATGAGTCTATGATCAGCACTGACTTCCCTTATCCAAGACGGACATAAGTGACACCCCTGGGGTAAATTTATGGTCTGCCATCCAGTTGTCTAAGTTATGCTTGTGATGATGTGAAGTATTGCCATCTGTGCCAGGGAGAATAGGGTGGTGCATGTGTAACATATGCCAGCATAGTTAGCCAGAGTTTTTGTCATTTGACTGTCACACTGACTTCTACAGATGCTTGTGTTGGAGATGTGTCAACAGGGTTTTTGTAGCTGATTAAATGCTTGAGTGGGGAATTCTGGGAGGAAAGAGTGGATGTTTTTGGGATTGTTCTGTTGCTTTCAGATGCTGCTGTGGATCCTGGAGGGGCTCGCAGTATGTACTGTACCAGAGTCAGGTGATCAAATGTGATGTCATTCCATAACCAGCACTTAGAGGCTGGAAGTCTCACAGCAGTTTGTTTCTTTGGAACCTGATATAAATATCTGTGACAGTTATCACAGGTAGTTAGTTGTTGTTCAGTGCAGTCTGTTAGAAGCTCATCACCTTGCTTTGTGGAAGTAAGCATCTCAACATCAAATCTTGCCTTGCTGTATTAATTAAGTTAGCTGGGGAGCAGTTATTCTTTAGACCGTCAGGAAATAGTGAGATTAGTTAAGTAGTATTTTTTTCTGCATCTGCTTGAATTTGTCCAACTGTGTTATTTTCATTTCTGCCGTGATTGAAACTCTGATGTTCATTGTACTTAATAGTATTCTCATGTTTTCTACTTTATTATTAAATATTTTTATATCTTTCATTGTGGCTGGTCTTTTAGAGAATACTTTTAAGATCTTGAGAATACTTGTAATTATTTTAATGACACCTTGGCCACTCAGAAAAGCCTAGTTGTTTTAGTTGCACTCTACCATTTGTATTAGTATTAATTTTACTCCGTTTAATTGAATACCCTTGTAAGAGCCTGAGAGTAGTTGATGGGTGGCAGTAAGGTTACCTTTATAGTCTGGGCAGAAGGAGTACAGTTAGTAAATCTGTACCAGCCTTTCTCGTGTGTGTGTGTGTGTGTGTGTGTGTGTGTGTGTGTGTGTGTGTGTGTGTGTGTGAGAAGATCAAATAACCAGGTGTGGGTGTGTCAGCTACTTGGAACTATGACAAAGTGAGTCTTGTTCAGGATCTGGAGAGACAGATAGTCCAGTCCCAGGTTTGGAGCACGTTCCCAGTGTGCTCTTGGAGGAAATTGTGTTTGATGCAGAGAGCTGCATCCTAAAATACTGTGTAAATCCATTCCTGTTTTTAGTTACGGTCTCTTACTGGTGTCCGTGGTGAGGATTGAAGCTCCTTGATTACTGGCCTGGGGTAAAGAGAGGCTGTCACAACGCTTAAATAGGGTCATTGAGGAGCTCTGTTTTATGTGAATTGGGAGTTTGTTCCAGAGGAGTGGCAATCTCTGGTAGACATATCTGTGTCTCCAGCATGTCCTTTTAATGTTGAAGTCTAGGTTAAGATTCCTAGAGCTAAACAGCATCTTGGGAAAGTTTTAGATGCAGTAACAATTTTCATTCTGTGGAGCATAATTATGCCACACGTTTTTGACCCTTTCACAGCATATGTAATAAATAATAAATAATAAATATAAAACTCACCCATGCAGCCATGTTTGGACCTAAAAAGAGCACTTTGGCAAAGGTATCTCACTGGTTGTCTGCCACCCCTCCCATCCCCACACCCAAGATATGCATATTACCAGCTCATTCCCTTTATAAATATGTGATCTTGGAAAACCACTTCCATACTTGCAGAAAATCAACAAACCTCCCTTATTAAAAAAAAAATCCTAAAAGGTTTCCCACCAGCCATTTACTGATATTCCCTAGTCACAACCATGATTAAGTTCTGACTCCATCCTCTTACTGGCATCCCCTAGTCACAACCATGATTGGGGTTCTGACACCACCCAGTCAGGGTTTGTGTACTGTTAATTGATTCCTCTTATCCTGCACAACATATAAGGGCAGATAATGATCAGTTGGCCCCAACCTATCTACCCCTTGCCCTCCTTATTGTATAGACTGCCATTGTAAGCCAACATGTAGCTTAGTTCATCCTTTTCTTCATCTCCTAAGTTATTGTTATGGCTGCTCTATGCCAGACTAAATTACTCCATTTTCATTGCAGGACAGTTTCAGTCATCCATTAGCTTTTCTATGAAGAAAAAAAATCCTTGTATCACATCTGGGTTGCACCACTTAGATTTTCAAGTTTTGCCTTCTGGTGTATGCACAGATATATGTCCAGACAGTATGCCCCTCTTCTCCCTCAGTCATGCACGAGTTTCTTTCCCAAGCCTTATCCTCCAGGTTGGCTGCTTTCTAAGCAACTGGTAATGTGTGTATGCATATGTGAAGACTGGTCATTTGTTACTCCACTGTTTTGCTTTAAGTCAAAATGGTGTTGGAGTGCTTGCAGAGTTTATCTCCATGATGTTTACCAGCTTTTCCAACTTCTTAAATAAATCATTTAATATACAAATAAGTTCCGATGGGACAGTATTAACCATTTTTCCAAATGTGTAACAATTTTCTTAAATTCCAATAGGATAGAATTTTCCAGAGATTCACCTTAAAATTGCAAGTCAGCATCTTCTTTGCGGTTACCTTTTGAAACAGCCACACATGGGTCCATGTATTTAGCCATGTGGCCACACTTTTTGAGTATTACTAATCTTTTTCTCAGCATGTTCAATCTGTCCCTCCACAAGCCCTTTTTTGCATTTTTACACATGGGGTCAGGATGTCACTTTAACAATGACAATCATCTACAGCCAAGGTTCACATTACCAGGTGGCTAGCCCTACCGTGGTTGTTCTTCCACACACAAATACACACACACACCCCTATGGCCAATTTAGAGTTTCCAATCCACCTACTGCATGTCTTTGGAATGTGGAAGGAAACCTGAGCACCAGGAGGAAACCCATGTGAACACAGGGAGGACATGCAGACTCCACACAGAAGGTACCTCAGCTAAGAATCGAACCGGGGAACGTCTTGCAGTGAGGTAACAACGTTATCTGCTGTGCCATTGTGCTGCCCATGTTTAATTATCAAGTTGATTCCTCTCATAAATACAGAATAAACTATGACTGGGGAAGATGCCTTACTGACTGAAGGATTGCAATACCTTTACACATTAGAGCTCCTCCACTCTGAAGTAACAGCCACAAATAAAATATGTTTTCATGAAAGGTACTTTAAGTCCACTGAATCATCTAGTTGAAAGGCAAGCAAAATTAACTTTTTAGTGCAAAGTTTAAATCCCAAGTGGCAACCCCTCACTATACTTACAGAAAGCACTACAAGCTACCAGTCAGAGGTAATATGCTTCATTAACACTAAAACTATTTGTATAGTTTTTGCAAAACAGCTGCATGAGCTTTCAAACTACATAAGCTTGATAAAGCACTCCTGGAGTCAAAAAGATAGTGCAATTGTATTGGAAAACAACGTCTGCTACATCCAAAGGTACCACATTACCTCTGTATTCCAAATCACAGGAGGGTGAGATTAGTCTTAAATGTTGGAATGTTCCAATCCAAATCACAGGAGGGTGAGATTAGTCATAAATGTTGGAATGTTCCAATCCAAATCACAGGAAGGTGAGATTAGTCTTCTGTAGTTTTAAATGTTGGAATGTTCCAATCCAAATCACAGGAAGGTGAGATTAATCGTCTGTAGTTCTAAATGCCAGAGAATTCCAATTCACTGATAGCTCCTTCAGTAAAGGTAAAAACTGCAAGTGACATTTGCTGAAACTGCTTTGGTGATGAGAGTTTTCAACTTTCTCCACGGCTGTGTATCTTCAGAGTTGGTATACATAATTTCAGTGACATGGGTATATTCTCTCACATGGACTAGGGGGAGTGCAGGGGGTTTGTCCCTACATTAAACTTCCTCTGATGTTTGCTGAAAGTACTTTAGTGAATTTCTTTGCTAAAAGTTTTTATCTTGTCTGGTGGGATTTTTGTCAATCTACCAACATAAATCCTTTAAATGTAGAACTCCTTTAAGAAATGTTTCACTGAAGAATTGGTTGCCAGTTGAGGAAATGAGGGCACATATGCTGATACTGAAGAAATATGCCCCTTAGTGGAAGGGCAGACTGGCTTAGCTTCAAACAGATGGCTGAAATCATACCTCTCAACTGGTCAGATTTTTGCAGAATGTCCAGATTTTTCGTCTCATATTTTGTCTGTTCCTCATAAAATGTGTAGCTTTCCAGGAACTCATAAAGTCACTAAATAGTGAAATATATTTGAGTTTCAGACTTCACATCCTTCAGAAAATCCATATTAATGCAAAACCAGTTATTCTATCAACTTTCTATGTTTGTAAGAGCAATGTTTAAATTCTGTCCCTATTTTTTTGGCCCTTGTCCCCCCTCCATTATTATTAGCTTTGTCCAGATTTATTTTGCTAAGTTGAGAGGTATGGCTGAAATAGACTAAAAGTCTTGGAATCGGACAATTAATGAAGTTTAATCCCTGTTTCTTTGTCCATTTTGAAATATCTTCCATTTTCTGAATGCATGACTTTCTAGTGGCAGAACTCTAAGCTTCTGTTAGGATTTTTAATGCCAATGAAGAAGAGGATGAAGAGGAAGAGTATAACTTGACTGCTAGAAAAATCTTATCCTGTAAGCTAAAAGGTCGCGTGACCTCAGGATGGGACTTTGCCTTGGTCTTGTATTAGAAATATCTCCTATATCGGGACCTGCAGAGGTAAATGGTTAATGAAATGTGTGTACGCAGAGAAAACTGTTTACCTTGGCGTATTAAAATTAGCATCACTTGTTTTATAGAAAGACTTTTTAAGTCCGTGAGGAGGCATTAAGCTTTCAATCACTGGGGTGATGAATACATGGGAACAAAACTTTGGACCTTTTGCACTCGGAGTACCAGCTGGGTCTATTTTGTATCCATAGTTTGATGAAAAGCAGGTAATCGTTTGTCAGCCTTGACCCAGTGATATTTATCTGCGGGGGGAATTCACCCATTATTTCTAATTTCTTGGAAGATAAAATGATATAAGGAGAAAGTTACTGCTCACTGCTACTTCCACAGCCATTCATTTCAAAGTTGGGAGGAGATACCCATTTTGAAACTTGTACACAAATAAATTTAGAGCTCTTTGACTCAGAAACGTTTCCTTTATGATGATCTCAGTGGATGTTTCCTGTGAAAGCCAGTAGCTCCGTACTACAAGATTCCTGAAGTGTGTCCCCTCATGTCTAATCTGAGAACTCCATTGCTAAATATTTCTGAAAGGATTGTAAAAACAGTGCCACTTTGACAGGATCTGTGTGGGCTCTTACATGAGGAGCCATCATAATGCAGGAGAGCATGTATTCCATAGCTAAGATTTAATGTATTACCATTTAGTTAATAGTAAGTTAATTTTCATTTTGTTAAGCAGTAATGCAAGCTTGTCTGTGGACTGTTCCCTATGTAGGGATAATGCCCTTCCCTTGCTTAATGATAAAGCAGTGCTCCTAAACAAAACATCTGGTCATCGCTCATAGTAGGGGATGTCTGATATGTCTGATATCTGATGTCTGATATGTCTGATATCTGATGTCTGATATGTATGATATCTGATGTCTGATATGTATGATATCTGATGTCTATGATACAGACATGCTGGTCTCCATGGTGGTCTCACTAGAGATTTTGGTCATAACAGATGCCAGGGATGGGGGCCAGTCAAGTGCTTCCATGTGGCTAGTGCCTTCGGTCTTTGGCTCTTTGAAAGAGCCACCTAACTTGGAGGGATCTCTGCTTTTCACTATATGCTTCACTTTCATTCATTATAGGGGGACATCTACCATACTAATCTATGTGTCAGACAACAGGGCCAACATCTGCATGTAAGTTTATAATCTTTTTTGCTCAGATAGGCCAGGATGGGTCTACACCTTACTCTGATTTTTTTTGGCTTAATGCCCTGAACAATGTCAGAGTTTGAAATATTGTGATCTAAAACATAGCAATAAATGCACTTATGGAAACGTTTACAATTAATTTGCCTCTTACAGACAGACTTACTGCATTCAGTAGAAGTGCTCCTGCTGTACGCCTTCATGGGGTTGAATGTCACATGGACACAGATTCATAAATGAGACATAATTACAGCAATTTTCATTCTAAGGAAAGAGAGTCAAATAGTTGTTCCCAAAGGGGCACTTACCTGCTCACACTTCAGCCTGAGGCTTACAGTGATGGACCAGTGGACATTCTGTTTTGACATTTGTATTAATCATTCAGCAATGCAAGAAGAAAGATCTGAAGATGACCTGGGTTGACATCATCTTTATACCACGTGTGAGGATGTCTGAGGTGAAGGTAACATTAGCCTACCAAGGAAGAAGGATTCTCAACTCTGAAAGTCTGGCTAGTCATCAGACCTCAGCCTGAGGCAGAGTTTCCGAATGTGGTAACTGCAGTCCACTTAAAGAATAAAATGTGTCCTGGAGCTAAGCGCTAATGTCTTGCTATTATTTAGCTAATTAGTAGTCAGTTTCTTTCTATTTGCCACCCAGGCAGGAGGGTTACACTGTGGACTCTCTCTAACCATGATGTAGGCTGTAGTCAATTACATATGCAATAAGTGTGAGCTATGCAAAATATAAGCAAATGTGTACAACTGACCATTGAGCAATTCTGACCCTGAAAGAAGTATCCTGGTGTATCTTGTCTTTGCAATGAAGCATTCATATGTACTGCTGCAAGGAAAGTTACTGTTTTGGTTGGGATTAAATCTGATTACTTGTAGGTTTGTGATAATTCCCAGAGATTTAGAAATTCTGCAATGATTGCCATCTGTTTCTGAAAGAGATCCCCTGCTGGACCACAATAAGACAATCACCTGCCAAGAGAATATTTACTTAAATGTCTGAGCAGTAAAACAAACTAAATATTTTGTAAATAGCCTTAGGGGTGTGGATAAACCGATGGGAAAGTGGCAAATAGAAAATGATGAATTTGCTGCTAGAAAACACAGATCTTTCCTTAAGATGGTGTCACTCTTTATCTATCTGATGCTCTCATCTATATGGAGCAGTTGTTAGTATTGACAATCTAAATTTCTCTGTTGTGATGAACTTGTTTAAATGGGAGAGGTCTAAAATATATTTCTAGTATATGTCCTTTTTCATGATTAGCAGTAAAAAAAGCCTTTTCCCTTAGGGTGACCAGGGTGACTCAGTATATTGTTTATTTGGTTCAATAGTTGCTTCCCTAAAAATAAAGCAGTCCGTACCAGAGAGGTGTGGAGTGAAGGTTTAATACAGAATGTGTGTAGTTATGAAATTTTGTTGAATACTTTCATAAAACTGCCTGCACAGACAGACTGCATTCATGTTCTGTTGTTAGTGGTTGGATGTTGCTTGTCTTGCAAAATTTCTGGTCTAATAACACCTTAAATCTAAAAGTCTGAGTTAATAATCCTAAACAATCTAATTGTAATTGCAAGCCCTGGGAAAAGAACTGGTGTCCCAGACAACCAATTATTGTCTAGCAGAGTGTACAGTATCGACTGTTTGGGCAAATGAGAAGGCAGCTGGTACATCCATGTCTTAAGACTTCAGAAAGTTGTACATCTTCTGTTATGATGAGTTCCACATGACTGTACTGTCTCAATAGATGTCATTGTATGTGGCAGAATCCTCACTTTGGAAGGGCGAACTGCTGTCATGAGTCATACAAAAACAGATGTATTAATTTCACTTAAGTTATTTTGTATTTGGAAAGGAGGAGACTCGAGTTTCAGTAGTTATAAATCATAAGTTAGTGTGTGACAGTTATCAGCGTAAGATGATGCAGAAATGGGTAGAATCTTAGCCAGCAGTAAGTGTGATATTAGATTACCCATGCATAATAGCAAGCCTGAACTCTTGATTAGACATTTTCCCAAAAGCAAGTGATGGGTTAAATCTTTCAGATGCTGATCATTTAGGCCTGATATGAGCTCAGTTCACAGATGCTGAGGTGAAAGGGTGCAAAGTTTTCTTGTCCACATTTAGATAAGTTAAGATACAAGAAAGGAGCCCAAGATATGAAGTCCACTTAGAACCACATTGAACTGCAGGTAACTCACCTGAAATACAAACTGGGAAAAAGTAAAACTCTTCTATACTTCCCCAGTGGATGTCTCTTCATAATAGCTGTTACACCTCTGAGCATAATGTGTGCTCAAGAGGTATTAAACATGCTGTCATAGCAAACATCTGTTACTAATGATGTCACATCAGCATTAACACTAGAACTATTTGTGCTGTCAGTTTACATTCCCCAAAGGAGTTGCTGTAATTGTTTCTAGTTAGAAACCAGACCACTTTCTTGGAGTTTTGAGCTTGAGCAGATTTGATCCTATATAATGTCATCAAACCTGCATCTGTTTACCGCAGTCGGGTATATGACCTTCCTTAGATTCAGTCTGATGTTTGAATCTGTAAGTATGAAAATGGGTTCTAGGGACATCAAGAATACTTAATTTGAAAGACACAAATATGTAACAAAAAAAATGATATTGGGTTCAAATCCGAAAATAGACATTGATTTGGGAAATCTGCGCATTATAATTCACCTTTCATGTACTACAAATTTCTGAACATTACTATACCCAATCCCCATAGAAAATACCATTTCCTGTCATTGTTTATTTACCTTGTAAGATCTGGATAAGTAGTACCCTATTTTCTAGTTCTCTACCTCCTAGAATTCGTGTTTAATGAGCTGTAATAGTGCGTACCAGTTAATGCCTTATCATTGAGGCTGACCACGGAATTCATAAATAATCTTTCGTCCTACATCAATCAGTTTTACCCGATTTTTCACCAGACAGCACAGCGGTGTTAATCGTGAAAAAACATGAACAACGGCAAATGTATTGATATTTTGTAAAATGCACATTTTTAAATGAAATATTTACTAAAGTATGTCATAGCAGAAACAGCTAAAATTATTTTAACAAAATGTTAATTTTGACTGTAAAGGGGAATAAAATCTAAACGTGTTGAAGGCGTGGACTGCCCTGAAATAGCATGCCTATGTCACAGCCATGGACCAAAGCCTTCTCTCTCTGGTATGCTGCTTATTAGTGGCCTTACCTTACTGATTCTTTAAACCATCATCTGTTACATTCCTCCCTTCATTCCCATTTCAGTATTGAGACCAGTAACTGTTTTTTGAGCTACATTCCTGGCAAATCTTTTCAGGTAAAAGTCCACTCAAACATTTCATTTCATTACCCCATTCTTTCTAGAGTCCCTTAAGGTATAGTCACTCTCTTTCCTGTTTCATATAACCATCCCCCCTGACGTCTACCAAACATAATAGTGTCACTGGGTCAGCGGGTAGTACACTCATTTTGCTGTTATAAGGGTTCTGGTCCCATCCCAGTTAACTTGATTCATTTTGCATGACTACCGTTGTAGTGCAGGGTGAGGTGATGCTGCACTCCTGTGACATCATCAGTCAAAGTCCTATCTGGCTGAGCTGCTGGTAGCTCAGGTGCATGTAAAAGATCCCACAGCATCTATCAAAAGAGTAGGGGTCTTTCATTTATACAAAAAAGAAACCATCTTTACAAAATATTTACAAATCTAGTTTTCCCTTCCTTCTTTTACTATTATAAATTCCTACTTTATTATATCAAATTTTTATTCTTATTAGACCCCACTCCTTTTTTCATGGTCAGTATCTAATTATACTCAATATTGCTGCCAAAATCCATTTTCATTAAACATAATTTCATTTATTCAGTTCTATACAGCAGTCATTGATATAATAACATAATTTCATTTATTCAGTTCTATACAGCAGTCATTGAGTCTGTTCTCAGCTCATCCTTAACAGTGTAGTTTGGATCTCTGTCTAATCATGACAAAAAATAAGTTACATCGAATAGTCCGGTCTGCTGAAAATATCACTGGTGCTAGTCTGTCCTCCTTACAGGACCCTGTACTATTCCTGAGTCATGAATTGGGCAGGAAAAATCTTCACCGACCCTTCACATTCAGGCCACCATCTTTTTGAATTACCATCAACCAGGCGTTACAGATTAATACGCCCCAAAACTAGCAGATATAAGAACAGTTTTTTTTCCCCACAGGCCATCAAGTTCATAAATGGTTAACTCAACTTATTATGCTGTGGTATTCTTTTTTCCGAAGTCTTTGAGGATTCTGCATTATTGTTTACATATTGTAATACTTTTTTCTTTCAGAGTTTATTTCAGTATTTCTTGCACTAACTTGCACTTTGCATCTTGTACGTATATGTATATTTACTTTTTTGTCTTGTTCTTAATAGTTGCATGTATGCCATTTATGTAATTCATGCTTGGAGATTCAGTGAAGTCAAATCCCTTGTATGCATGCACACTTGGCCAATAAATGTGATTCTGATTCTATATAACATAAAACATTTATCTATTCTTCTAGCATATTCTTTACTTTTTTCTTATAATACCCATAGTCAATCATATCTACATTTATCTCCTCCACTTTTTTATATCTTCAAAGAAATTTTCTTTCTATAACCTTTCCTACAATTTCACTACTTATTTACATTTTCAAAACACGTTCACTAGTTTCCTCCTCCCCACAATGTAAACATATTCGTTCACTTTTCTTTTTATGTGACATATTTCCTTTCACTGGTAATTTATCTGTAACAGTCTCTATAAAAAAATCTTGACATTCTACTTTCTTATAACACCATTTATTTCTTATTTTTACAGCTTAAGTTTTTCCTTCTGCTGGATTTTACTGCAGTTTAATATAGTATAGTATAATTGTATTCTTATAATTTACTTTTATTTCTTTTCTATTTCATCAATTTTTATTATCCGAATTAAATGATATCAAGGAAAAATTAATGTCTTAATGTATAAATTTTTACTCCTCTGCTCCTTTTTACCATACCCCCCAAATTTACCATACTTACATTTAAAGATTTTTACAACCAATTTTTCATATTTTTCATTTATCCACTTTTAACACTTTATATAAATTTTCCCCTTTACATAAAAAATGCTTCTTTTTGCTGGATTCTGTCTAGAACCCCATATGAATGAAAACATTATCTGCAATAATTATTTTACAAATATTACTGTCAACATACACTTGATACATATGCTATTTTCCCTTTAATACTGAATTTATCAAATGAACCTTTTTCATAAATGGTAACCTACATGTATATTTTCTTCTCCAGCTCGACTCTTGTCATTCCCTCTTAATAATTTTCTCAGCTATTAAAATAACTCAATTGAATTTTTTTCAGTCTTGAGATACTTCTGTCTTCATCTAGGCCTGGCCATCTCAAGGAGTTCACACATTAATTTATTAAAACCAAGATCAACCAGTCTCTTTCTGCATGTTGCCAAATCTCTACATTCTTATCCCTGAAGGTTGCTGAATTATAATCGAGGTGCATCTTTATTGCAACCTGAATAAATGCTCCTACATCTTGCCAGCTCCTCCAGCAAAAGCGTAACAGCATCCAAACTCTCTCCGATATATTCCCTTATGCCATCCTGCTGCATCTCAAATTAAAACATCATTGTGCCATTTTTTACATAAAATGACTACCAGTAAAAAAAAAACGAGCTAACTTCTTGTTTTGACTCCTGTCTTCACAACCTTGAAATATAATACCAACAAGTCGCATCAAAATTACTCCCCAAAGTTTCCAGTTAAACGTAGATGCCACACCGATGGTGCCTTTATTCTAAATGGATCAGTTAAAAATTTGCTAGCTCTGACGTACTATTTGTACTCCTTGAGACCTAAGGCCTGGGATATGCCCCCATTAGGAATTTTGATACTCTTATATGCATTAGAGCTAGCCTTCTTGACCATTTAACGAATAAAGCAGTCTGTTTTTTAAAAACTAAGGCCTGGGATATAACCCACACACACACTTTAGGAACTTTGATAATCACCCATCCTTTAGAGCTAACTTTCTTGACTATTTAAAAGAGTAAAACAATCTGTTTTTTTTTTGTTTATTTATGTGTTTTTAATGATCTGCCAACTATGGATATGGGATGGTAATCAGACCCTTTTCAACCAACATGTGAGTTCTACATGAAACACATTTCATAGTAATAACAGTTAACAGATAGAACTTGCAGTGCAATAAAGCAGATAGTACATATCACAGAATTTTACCTTAAATGAAAATAAAATGGATCATCAGTGTAGGTGCCTAATTATAAAATTATGTTACAGAGCAATAACATCATGCTGTTTGGCAGATAAGTAACTTTAATCATTGTTTGTTAAATACTTGCATTGATATTCAAGACATAAATATTCCTTTAGCTTAGTCTTGAGACCTTCCAGCCATCATTCATGTGCAGCAGTGGCTGAGTTGTATCCAAGTTCTCTAGTGATCCCATCACCAACCACTGTCATCCACAGAGTTCACTCTGCTGGGTCTATATTACCATGTCAAAAGACGTGTTCGCAGAACATGTCTTAATCGATGCGGAAATATCAAGCCTTTAAAATCTCAAATGGCTGCTTCAGCAATTTTTTTCCCAGGGGATTTTCAGAGCCCATTTATCTAAAACAATCTGTTGCCAAACACAAAATGGAGATTCAGACTTTCTGGAAGTAAAAGGGGCCTGAGTTGGAGGGGGTCATAGGGCCTCTTGAGAATAGTCATTAAGTCTTGTTGAACTGTCCTTAGTTTTGGGGGCTATGAGTCTCTTTGTGGAACCCCTTCACCATTTCTTCTTGTCTGTTTAATTGGATTTTGTTGAGACAGTTTTTTCTGTTTTTTTTTCTTCTTTTCAAAACAGAGGAATTTAAGGAATGGGTAGTGGAAATTATTTAATCGTTATTAGGGAAGATTGAATAGGGTAGAAATAAAAAGAGATATGCTTAATAAGTTAATGAGAATTTATTTAGAGGGGCTGACCAAATGTTAAACTTTTGCAGAATAAGTGGTATCTCACAGAACAAGAATAGGTGCAGCTGCAGAGTGCTAAAGAGAAAATAAGATAGTATCTGGATAATATGCATGAGTTTAGAAAGACTGCTGTTAAATTGTTTTTAGATAATAACTCCAGAGTGAAAAACTTTTAGCACAGCAGCTTAGGCAATAGAAAGAAGAAAACGTTGTTGCCAAATTTAAGGTGCATATAACAAAAAAATTACCAGAGATCCTGTAGCAGTATTAACAATATTTTGGAAATTTTATGAAAATTTGTATAAAGTAGAGAAATATGGAAATCAAGAAAAAGCACAGCTGGAAATATTTATGGAATACTAAAGTATGCCAAGGCTAGAGGTAGATGAAGCTCAACAATTAAGATAGGAGGAGATGAGATAAAAATGGTGATGTATAATCAATCTACAAGAAAAGTCTCCAGGAATACACGGTGTTCTTGTGAAGTTTGGAAGCTAAGAGGAAAGAAAGTGAAAGATGTGGAAGGTTTTGTTTAACAGTATTTTAAAAGACATCCTGGAGTAAAGCTGTGGTGGCTGTAATACCTAAAGATGATAAAGACCCATCGGACTTAGCTTCATACAGGTGTATTTGAATTTTAAATCATGATTGCGAAGTGTTTGCACATAATAGTTAAAAGGAATGGCAAAAATGATGACAGAATTGGTAGATATGGATCAGTGTTATTTTGTGGAGGGGCTGCAAACATTTTACAACATTAATAGGTTTCATAGGTTCATAGGTTAGTACTAAGCTAACTGCTCTTGTGAGCCATTTTAAGCCTAGCCAATTATCTCTTGAGACTCAAACCCTGCACCTTCTGTTTGCAAGGCAAACACCTTAACCATTAGGCCACCCTCCCAGCCCCAGTATGCAAAGTGATAGCAGCACTGCATACACAGTGCCCTCAGACCAATGGAATACATGCTATAGATCAGATTCACAAAATCTCCACTTAAAAATATTGTTGTATTTTCCTGACCGCGATTACCATTTCACTGTTAAAACAATTTCCTAAATGCAGTATTGCTGAGAATATCATGGTACTTCTAACAATGCTGTTTTGTATGCTAGTTCAAGAAATAAAACTTGTTGCTGCTTTCTTTTTGGAAAGAGAAGGTAGGCAAATACCATTGATGGAATACATGGATTAAAAATTGCTGATCCAGAGTGAAGCAGAATGTAAGAAAATACTGCTGTTGGTGGGTCTTGATGCAGAGAAAGCATCTGACAGAGTAAGCTGGGGTTTTATGAGTATGGCAATGGAAGCATTTGCATTCCCTGATACCGTAATAAGATTAATTAGGATGGTATATGAGGGATCAGATGCCAAAATTAAGGTGGAATGGCTTCTATCTGTTTCTGAACAGAGGAACCTGGCAGGGGTGTCCTCTTTTCCATTTGCTGTTTGCATTACATTTAGAGCCATTGTCAAAGAAAATAAGGGACTCAGAAATTCAAGGATATGGTTGATACAGTAATCAAGAAAAGTTGGCTTTATTTGCAGGCAATATTATTTTGTACCTCATACAACCAGAAAAAGACATGTCCGTGTTGTGGAACATTCTGAGACAGGTTTAAGTCTTTTTGTAATATAAAATTGTTGTAGCTAAAACAAAGGCAATAGCTGTACACTGCATACCCACATTTGAGTTGGTTCAGCATTACATACACACACCTATATAGATCACATTCACAGTGCTGAAAGTATCTCTGAACCATACTTTGCCGAGACCATAACTCCGAATTTACACTTCTCTGAAATGGCACTTTACCGAAATGGAAGAGAGTTAAAGCACACTAATTTTCTCTAACTTTTGCAGGGAGGCAAGCTCCCCCCACACCCCCTGCTAATTATATAGACTAACTGCGACATCGCAGTACAGTGACAACAGTATATTTGTTCATACATATTGCAGTGCGATCACAAAGTGCCGTTTCGGAGAAGTGTAAATTCGACATTATGGTCTAGGCCAATTAAGAGAGCATGAAGTGTTTAGGACTACGGATTAAAATGGATTCTGTTATGAGCTACACATTTAAGGCTCATGTATGTAACATAAATAGTAAACTCTAATAAAAAGTGGAAAGGGATGATGATGATGAAGTAGGGGAAATTCAAGAAGCAAGGAGCCATTGAGATATTGGATGCAGATCCTTTAAGGAGAATAACAGAAACATAGAATATTATATTTATAAAGTATTCTAAGAAGTAAGTCAGTACACAAATAGAAAAAGAAGATTTTGCTGATAGTGATGACTGAAATTAGGGGTATAAAGAATAGGCAAGAAGGGCAGGACTCTGAAGGAGAAAACTGGCAAAGGAACCAAGGTATGGGGAGAAAATAACTAGAGAGGGAAATGTAATAGAACGGGAAGAGGCCAAGGACACATTTAGATTGCAGGCTAGAGGCTACCTTCCCTATCAGGGATTGATATCGGAGTTTATTCAAAAAGAAAGGGATAGGGGAGCCTTTAGTGAAAGACCTATTCTGATGGACTTTTAGTTGAATCTAGAACAGAAGCTGATGAAGGTATAATTTTGTAGGGCATATAAAATATTGCATGATTATAAGAATCAAAAAGAGGAGGTTAAAAAAGATTTGTAAGAGAGATTAGATGAGCAGTTCACAAGAAAACAATGGGAGAACGTGTACATCTCCCAGATGTGCAACAAAGACTAGACGAGTTAAGATTTTGTTTTTGCTTGGACGTTTTTGTTTTTGCTTGGAAGTTTTTTCTTCAGTATTTGTATGTACCAAGCAAATTGAGTTTTTCCTCAAGTAGATGGAAAATGTTGGAAATGTGATGGGGAAGAAAGGGGTAACTGGGAACATATTGTTTGGGAGTGTAATGAGTTGGCCGACTTTAAAACTTACACAGTACTCTATGTCAGAAATATTGGATGAGCAAATGGGTGTAACTAAGGAAATTATTTTTTAGCAGGAATGCAGGAACTGAACTGCCTAGACCTAGTAAGGCCTTGTTAATTTTAATTCTGGTGGCTCCCAAAATAAGGAGTTACTAGAAAATGGAACTCAAAATCTAAACCGCACACCAAACCACACCAACTTCAAATCTCTCTTAAACTCCTACCTATTATCTAAATGGATATGTCCATGCTCTTCCCCTACATGAGCCCCCCCACTCATCTTTCTTTTCCCAGCAGGTACTGTCTCCCTACTGACACCCACATACTACTCCTCACATCTGCTTATTACTGCTGGATTCCTTTTCTATCCTTATTTTCATTAGATCCTTGATTTATATTTATATCTTATGAAATGTTGTAACTGTTTGTTTGAAAATGTATTCTATAAAGATTACAGAATGAATGTCCACTGTCACTGCAGCTACTCTGTATATAATGTCATCTCTCCATAATTGTTAATTGTACTCTCAGCAAATGTTATTTACTCTGTTATTGTTAATGGAGCTTTTCTCCTCGGGCCTTCACTGACAACGGGCTCTTCTTGGCCCAGTGGACTTCCCCGGTCATCAAACTGAAATAAATAAATAAATAAACGGACTGTACTTGGAATACTGAATATAGCAGCAGAGATAAAAGAAACTGGAAGTGGCATATTTAAAAAAGGGTAGGAGAAATTGCATAGATGGAAATTTTGGAACCACATGCAAAATAATGCTTTCTAGGAGGAGTAAAGTTTAAAGAAAGGCAGAGACTGATCAGTTTATGTAATGGTGGACTGATGATAATTACACAAAAGAATATATGTAATGTATGATGTTTCCAACTGAGAATATGTTAATATGGTTTGTTTCTTTAATAAAATGTATAGATGCTTGTGTCTTAAAGTGATAATCAAGGTGTTAAAAAGACAGGAAAAATAAGGAAGGGAGGGTCAGAATGCATATTCAGGGTTAGATAATGAGCACTGTAAAATCAAATAAATTAAATAAGTATGATAAATACCAATGATGGCAAAGGCTTTGAGGCTGGCAGGAGAAGCATGGGGGTGCACCCCTGGTGTGCATTTGCAAGCTACAGATGACCATATAAGGAAAGAAGGATAGTTACATGATCAAACATAAAAGGGAAAAAGATTCATGGGAGATCTCAGTCTTTCATGAGTGAACTTGGAGATGTGTCCACATACAGGCCAAGGAAGGTAAGGGATATGGGAGAAGATCTGATTTGAAGGAACTCCTGTGAAGAATACAAAGAATATAAATAAAGGAATACTCTTAATTTAATCATCGCCTATGAAAACGAGATGACAGAGATAGAGGGAGGTAAGCCTTTGATCAATATTCATAACTTAGTGTCAGTCATCATCTTTGAATATTGCTGTGATGGGCTTCAAGAAAGGAGATATAACCTTAGTCACCTGAGAAACACAATAAGAAATGTTATAAAAGGGAACCAGTCAGGTAGAAAGTACATTATATATAGTTACCAGAATAGCAAAGGGTTCAGGAAACCCATGGTCTGCGCATAGACGTAGGTACTAGGATATATAGAATATATGTTACACTTATGGCGGCATTTGGGTGGAGTAGTGTGGGAAGGTGAAGATGTTGTGTGTGACGATAAGAGTTACTGCCCTGCTATGGCAGGGGAAGTAGGGAAGTGGATTTAACATATGCCAGCATAAGCTAGCTGGAATTTTGAAAAGAATTACACATTTGTATATCAAACTGATTTGTACGGATGCTTGTGTTGAAAAATGTATTTGTAAAGCCGCTTGTGTTAAATGTATCAACAGTGTGCCCTGCTGGATAGAAAATAAATGTACTGTAACTGAATGTATGTTTTAACAGAGGACACTGGAAAAGAAGAGGTTAATCTCAAAATTAAAAATAGCAAAGAAATTAAATACTGAGCTTAGGCCATACATATGTTATTTCTCAGTTTTGAATTAAGCCAGCGATGCAATGTCTGTAAGAAGTATGGCTTAGTAGCTGTGTAGGCAGAGTAGAAGTATTAAAATGTCTTTATGATTTCCAACAGCTGCAGCAGATCTGAGCAAAGCTCTGTCAGTGTGTATGTTAACATGTAGGTGCTAAATCCTGACAGATTCAAGTGGTGGGTGGGGATAGTGCAGGAAACAGAGTCTGGTGGGTGGGGATAGTGCAGGAAACAGAGTCAGATGACCAGATGTGTGTGTGATGTCATTCTTTAAGCCAGAAAAAATATTTGGATATTAGTATAAAATTATGTTCAGTATTCTGTATTCCATCTTGGAACTGACAACAAGGACTACTCACCCACATCATCTTGCCTTGCTCTATTCAGTAAGTAGGGAAGGTGATTCTCTAGATCAGTCAGGAAAATATATTGAGAATAGTTAAGTATTATTTTTCTGTAACTGTGTGACTCTTTCCAGCTATGTTATTTTCAATATTTCCTGTAACAAACTCTGGTGTTTACTGTAAATAGATATTTAGTATTTAATGTTATTTTATTATTAAATATATTTAGACTTTTCATTGTATCTGGTCCTCCTAGAAAAATTAAGTTTTGAGAGTATTTGCACAAATTTATTTAGTGATCACTCTGGCCACTCCTGAAAGCCTTGCTGTTTGGTCAACATTACCATTTGTATTAATATTAACTTCACTCAGTATAATTGGATACCCTTTTAAGAGCCTTATCGTACCAGCCTTTCCCAGGTAGGTGTGTGTGTGTGTGTGTGTGTGTGTGTGTGTGTGTGTGTGTGTGTGTGTGTGTGTGTGTGTGTGTGTGCAAATCAAATCTCAAAAGTGTGTGTGTTTCGGCTACTTGGAGCAGGGACATGAAGCAATGGTTTCACAGACAGAGTGATGGAGGACTTGGCTTGGGCACTCTGCTGAGGATTTAACTCTGTAGCTGTGCCAGTGGAGAGCCCTACTGGGGACTTGGAGAGAGACAGATAGAGAAATCCAGATCCTGGACTGACTGGGTTCCCTGTGTGCACTTAAGTGAAATTGTGTTTGATGCAGAGAGGTCTGCATCTGGAAATATTGTGTTTATCCATTTGGATTCCTAGTGAATGTCCCTCTCTCGTGTCAGTGGTGAGGATTGAGGCTCCTCGATTAGTGGCCCAGAGTGTGGAGACATCACAATGTGTTTCAGAAAAATAAGGGAAGATGTAATGAATGAATAAATAAACAAAACACGCACCAAGACAGAGAGAGCAAGCAGTAAGAAGGTGATTTATACAAGAGAAAAAGAAGTGGAAAAAGGGAATGAAAACAAAACATTTGAGTATGCAAAAAAAAAAACATATCCTGCAGATTGTTCATTTCAGAGAAGAAGATGAGTGAGGGAGTAATAAGTTCTTCAAAGATACTGGGTAAAATTGTCAAATCAAGAAGGCAAATCAGTGCTAGAAAATAGGGGAGAGAAACTTCCAAGGATGTTGCAACAGATGAGGCAGAAACACTGAGCTGGTTGGCTCTACTTATATAAGAGTGATGAGATAGGATAGTAGAAAAGAAAGGAAGGGGGAGTGTGAGTGGGGGCAAATAGAAAGATTAGGAAGTGACTGGAATACAAATGGAGAAACAATTCAAGGGACTTTGGTTAGATTAAGGTGCAGCTCCTGACTGAGTTCTTTCCCAAAGTGCTAAATTGCCTGGTAATTGGTATACAAATTTAAGGCTATGAAATGCCAGTGGACTTCATATCATACTCCTGTGTCTTTCTTCTTCTTCAGCTTACATATACCTACTGTGTGACTTTGAGCAAATTCCTTAACTAGACAGTGCATCTGGTTTACTCATGAATCCCTGCAAAGAACACTTGTATTGGGTTTATACTGTTAAGAAACAAACAAAAATGAGATTATAGTGGCCTGTGTGAATTACTGGCAGAAATGTACACCCTCTCATTTTAAACTATGGTGGTTAAAATGGAATATCATTTGCTGATGGCCCTTCCCCTTGTACAGTGGTCAGACAGGCCTATAACTGTCTGTTATCATCCCAGTTAGTCTCACTTTTTTTCTCCAGAGAAGGTTGTGGCAAAGATTCTAAAAGGGATGTTACTGAAAATTATAAAAGCTAATTGTCTTGTAGATGACCAGCATGGTTACCGAGATGGAAAAGAGAGTACTCCTTGGTTGTGCTGGGACTGTACTTCATGAAGGTTTCTGACACAATGCCCTTCAGGAGTCTGATAAAAACTAAAATGGAGAGTAAGACAGGAAATTATCTGACACACCTAAGAGGCAGGATGTGATTACACATTTAGGCAATGGATAAAAGGGATAATTCTTCTTCAAAGATGGTTTATTCTTGACTAAATCAAAAAAGAAAAAAAAAACATGTTACAAGTAACATTCTAAAAGACATCAAAGATTATTGCTTTTCTTTTCAGAATAGTGCTCCCTGACTTATTCTTACACAAGGGCAAGCAGATTAAATCAGTTAAATATGAATTTCTGCGATATAACAAGCAAGGTATGATTTCTAACTCATTATTTGTCAGAAAATGTTAATAGCACTATCAACACATAAGCATAGATTAGGAAGTTTAACTGATCACCATCTTTTCTGAATTTCAATAGTTTTGAATGCAGAAGAAGAAGTGGGTAGACAAAAGGCTAGCTCTAATGCTGATGTGCCATGTGCTGTTCCTTAAAAATGCCAGCAGCTCGTGGTTCATGTTGCCAAGTGATTAAGAGGCTTATTTGGCTGAGTAAAATTTCATTGCTGGAGGAAAATGTGAAAGTCGTCAAAAGATGTTGGTCACCTGTTCATTTCTATGGAAGCAATTATGGTGCAGGTAAGTTCAGTGAAGATGTGGAAGAGCATGTGTGTGTGTGTGTGTGTGTGTGTGTGTGTGTTAGTATGTGTATATGTGTGGACTTGTGTGTGCATGTCTGTAAGAGCATGACTGTAGCTGTATATGTGTGTATGTATGTGTTTGTGATGCCTGTGTTGCTGCCTGTGTTGTCGCACTAGGGAGGTTAGGTCAAGAAATCAAGAATCTGGATGTATTTGTATGTATGTATGTATGTGTGTGTGTGTGTGTGTGTGTGTGTGTGTGTGTGTGTGTGTCCATGCATGCACATATTAGAAGGTAAATGTAGATGAAAGGGTAAGTGCTTTTATGATGAAAATCAACTGTGGTGGGGCTTTTTTCTTGATGGCTGCTCTGTGAGTGAGTGTAGGGGGCTGCTTTTGTTAATGTAATCCTCCCAAGTTTTAGATGAATAATTCTGATGATGTAAAGTCAATTGCAGATAGAGAGCTCAGTATCCGACAAGAGCCGGTGTGGCTTGTGTGACACAGGGAAATACTGCCAGCCCAGCTAGCTGGAATTTTATAAATAATTATATGCCATTTGTGAATATTAATATGATTTACATAGAAATGTAACAGAAGGAGATATTACCAGCCCAGCTATCTGGAATTTTGTAAATAAGTATATGTCATTTGAGAATATTAATATGATTTCTATAGAAGTATGACAGAAGGAGATGCAAAATTCCGGACAGCTGGACTTGTCAGTAAGTGGTTATGCATCATTTGTGAATGCCAACATGCTTCAGGTAAGATGCTTATGCTACTACTGTGTTAGAACTGTATGTTATGTACTGAGCTAAAAGGTAACCACAGCATGCCCTGCTGGCTTAGAACAGAAATGTATATAAACTATTGTAATTGTGTTAAATGTATATGTTTTAACAGTGGAAACTAGAACATAGAGGGTTAACTTGCAAAACTTCAAGAAAATAGTTGAAATTAAATTGCTTTACGATTGTGCTATAAAAGTTATCTTTCAGTTTCAGTCAACAGGATGTCTACACTAGGGGACTCTGTATTGTTTTGTAAGTGTTTTATGTCTTCTAACAGTTACAAACAACTGAAGGTGATGTATTTTCACAGAGAGATGTTAAATGTGGGTAGTTTCTAACATTGGGAGTTAGCTTGGGAACTGAAGTCAGGTGACAAAAAAGTGATGTCATCCAAGCTCATATTAATTTAAGAACTTTCTGAGGGTGAGAAAAAGGGCATTTTGTATCTGTCTTTTGACCTGACAACATCATCATCAGCTAGAAGATCCATTCACCTCTGCACCTGCCTTGCTGTAAGTTTTTAGGGCATAGTAACTCTTTTAGATTCAGATAGGGATATTGTAAAGTTTAGCTTAGATGTTTATTTATTTGAGACCATCCTGCAATGATGGTTTAAATATTTCCTGTGATTTTGAACTCTGATGTAACTGATTATTTATTATTTTCTTGTGCCTTTATTATTAAATATATTTAAACCGTTCAATTGTGGCTGATGTGTTTAGAGATATTTAAGCTCTTAGAGTGGTGTCACTGTGCTCTTGGTCAGACTACCATTTGGATTAATAGTAACATTACACAATAGGATTGGACACCCTTTGTTAAGGGCCTTAAAGTAGCTGATAAAGAGTTGGCTGGTGGCAGTGAAAACTACCTTATAGTCTGGACAGAAGGGGGCATAGATAGTGAAACTGTGGCAGCCTTTCCCAGGTGTGTGTGTGTCTGTTTGTATGTAAATCAAACCTCAAAGTGTGTGTGTGTGTGTGTGTGTGTGTGTGTGTGTGTGTGTGTGTGTGTGTGTGTGTGTGTGTGTGTGTGTGTGTGCTTAGGTAGGGACATGAAGCTCTGGCTGGACAGAGAGGGTGCTGGAGGTTTTGGCTTGACCAGTCAACTGAGATCTCAACCCTATGACTGTGCCAGTGGGGAGTCTTACTGGGGGATCTGGAAAAGGAGGGAGAAACCAGCCCCAGACTGACTGTGATCTCTTGTGTTTTAAGGGAACTTGCTCTTTACTGTGTGTGTACTTGTCATCCTTCTTTTGAAACAAAATAATATTACATCAGAGATTTAAGTGTTCATTTGTAATAGGTTTGGGTTCAAGTAGGGCTGGAAGAATTTAATTCCAAAATGGACTTATCAACCTGGGAATCACAGTCTGATTCACAATAACTACAACCAAAAATGCAAAAGTAATTTGTGGAGGAATACTTCATGATTCTCTTGCTAATTATATACTAGACACTCTATAGTTAGTGAATATTCTCAGTCACATAATGTACAGCTGAAAAATGTGGGAATCAAACCCTGGTGAAAAGGATATCTTCAGCTTATGGCATTTTCACGCTAAGTCACTGGACTTAGAGTTTGTTTTATTACATATACAAGTTCGTGTCATAATCTCATTCTGCACTTGACAACCTTTTGCTTTTATAATCCTCTCAAGAGAAAACACATGGTCATCACCTTTTATTTTTGGAATTTTACATTGGCTGACACTGTATGTCCAGCTTTACAAATACTTTTATAACATCTTTCACATCTAGCAGCATTTCAGAAAACAGGCAGGTGAAAAGGGCACATTAAACAGGCTCCATCGCATCTCGGTCTGTCTTTGTCTGTCTTTCACAGACCTTGACCTGTTTCTGAATGTGTTTAGGTCCACTTCTTCTGTTAAAAGCTACTGCTTATGATTTTCTTTTTAAATAATTGATTCTCTCAATAGGCCACAAACCAACTACTCAAAAGTCATATCAGAGCCACCTCCTCATAACCCCAAGATCCTCTGCCGATTTCATATTCATGCAAGCAAGAACAACTCACTACAAAAGAAAAAAATATATTAGTACAACCCAGTTTGACTGAACATCTTCCTCCATTCCCAAATGAGAAGGGTACCTGCAGATTTTATGCCTTGTCTGTCTGCATTGCCCAAACGTCTGTGACATTGTTGCCCCAGTTAGCAGCTGATGAATTTGGCCGTAACCTCTGTATTAACACTCCTTGAAATATCTCATGACAGTCATCGAAGAAATGTCTGTGTGCAGATATCTGGGGAAGTCTGGATCAATGTAAATGGATATAGTTATGGATACATTTTGTCACCAAGTCACACTTGGTAAGAACTGACTTCATAAAGAAATCTATATGGCCAGTAGCAGAAAAAAATCTGTGAAGGAAATATTTTTATAATGCTTTGGCATACATAAGTTTTTGTTTTACACATTTTAAATCTTTCAGCATGTTTTTAAGCTGTTAATAAACTCATTTTACGTAAGTAATAAATTATTCCAGGCCGGTGGTTGCATTTCATTTTCCAATGGACATTCATCATTCACTAAATTCATTTACTTTGATCTAACATAAATAGCACATGAACATGCCATACTTTTTAAATGATTTCAGAATAATGTTATGCTGGACAATATCTGTAAAACTTTACTTCTACTTGATGCATATATTTTAATATTCTTAGGTGATTTTCAACATTTTTGTCACATATTCAGTTGCAAGCAGTCTTTAGTGACTGTGTAATTATTTAAAACCCATGAACTTTGTCATGGACTGACATGTGTTTTTAGTTATTGGGTGTGAGTTTCAGACCCTGTTAAAATAATTCTCCAGGGAATAAATTATTTTTAACAGGGAACACGTTCATATAATTGACAGAGTGTAACTATTTAAATTCAAACAAAATTTTGCTAAAACAAATTACTTGCAGTCTTTTGTAAAACATATCAGTATGTGCAAATTATCAGTAAATTAATTTAATATTGCATTAATTCACTCTCCAAAACAACTACATTTTGTATACTTTTTAATTATAAAATTCTCCATGAATTTTTCATGAAACCTACAAAAATGTCACAAACTTGACATTAACATGAAGGACACATATGGGGGTCACTGCATTGTGAATGTCTGCTTCTGGTTTGATATGTGTTGCTTAGCAACAGCTTTATAAATCAGGTTGTCCTTTCAATTCAGAGATTCCACCCCTTTCCCCCGCTGCTGTATACAAGTGTGACCACAATGCTTGCCTCAGATGTAGCAGTAGCGGGATTATGATTTAGCTAAATGATAAGATGTCTGGTGTTCATTTTACCACAAACAGGATTGAATGTAGTGATGACCAGCATTTCAGTGTGCGGTTGTTGTAAACAACACACTGAGCAAGTGCAGGGGGGTTGGGGGTTGACATGCCATGAAAACTGCAGGGTACACATGACATGAGGTGCTATCACCCGGGCACACATTAGCAACAATCTGGGTTTACTGCCATGGGCCACTATTGCAGCAGTAAGCAGGTTTGAGATTGCTATCACTGTGAACGGGGCAGTAATAACAACTATGTGTACACTATTACTGCGCAGTAGGGGAGTAGTGCTAGTTATGAGTGCACTGTCACTGTGGATCAAGACAGTTGTAGTATGTGTGGATGTAGTCTCATTTGACACTGGGGCAGAAGAAGTAGGTATGTGTTTACTAACAGTGGAACAGTAGCAGTATATATGGGCATACTCTCACTAGGCACTGGGGCAGACATAGTATGTGTGGGTGTACTCTTGCTGGACCCTAGGGAAGAAGAAGCAGGTATACGTTTACTAACACTGGAGCAGTAAACACTGGGGCAGTAGTGGTATGTATGGGTGCACTGTCACCTGGCACTGGGACAGTAGTAGTAGTGTGTGTGTGTGTGTGTGTGTGTGTGTGTGTGTGTGTGTGTGTGTGTGTGTGTGTGTGTGTGTGTGTGTGTGTATTCTCACTGGGCACTGGGGCAGAAGAAGCGGGTATAGGTTTACTAACACTGTGGCAGTAGTGGTATGTATGGGTGCAATGTCACCTGGCACACTGGGGCAGAAGTAGCAGGCATGAGTTTATTTTTATTAACACCTGGATAGTAATGGTAGGTATGGGTATACTGTCATTGGCTACTTGGGCAGAAGAAGCAGATGTGGGTTTACTATCACTGGGGAAGTAGTATGTATGTATGTATGGGTGAATGTATCTCGCTTGACAAAGGAACAGAAGTAGCAGGCAAGGGTTTTATTGGGCACTGAGGCAGTATTAGCATGCATGTGCATTGTGGGCAGTATCTGTAGATGTGCACAGCTATGCACTGCTGTAGTTATACATATCTGTATGAGCAGTTTTTATGGCTCCCTATTGAAATGTCAGCACTTGAAATGCTGAATAGATTAAAAAAAATAGACTGAAAACCCAGAAAGAGTGAATCACAAAAATCGCTCTTCTCCTTTTAAAGTTCTTTTTTTGCAGAGGGGGTCAATCTCACCACACCCCTCAAACTTATATATACCAACTCTGAGAACACCATAGGGTCATTGAGCGTTTACTAGACTAATAATCACAATGGCAGTTTTAAGCCTATCCATGCATCCCAAATCTTATTTATTTTATTTTTATTTTTTTTATTTTCTAGCTCTTTTGGAAGAATTCCATTTCCAGAGAGAGGGAGAAAGAAAACTCAAAAAAGTGATACATTCTAAGAAGAAAAAAAAAAAAAAACACACACACACAAATAAAATATTATAAAATGTGTATATATAGTAAATAAATATGAACAGTAGAGTTAGAGTTATAGTTAAAAAGTAAAAAAAATAAAAAAATAAATAAAAAACACTCTCTTTATGTAAAATAAAAATACAGGAGTTAGTTAGTACTTTACTACCTCCATGCAGTCAAATTCAATTAACAAAGTGTGACAAAAGAATTGATTGGATTTATATGGAAAGGCGCAAGGGTAAGGGGAAATAATGAGGATGGGGAATAAGGGTTTTGTTGGGTAGAAATCTCTGAGAAGTTGTGGTTCCCTTGATAAGTGTAAGCAGGGGCTTGGGAAGTGAAACATTTACAAGCTGGGGCCTGGGAGATTAACCATTTCCAGGATATCCATTAGAGACATAAGTCCCAAACCAGGGATGAATTTCCTCTTCCCCTTCCAATTGCCCAAGATGAACTTGAACTGGGATAGGGAGGAAATCTGCTTAACATGGATGCGGAGCCTGTTCCAGAGAAGGGGTAGTCTCTGGGAAACATACCTGTCTTTCCAGCAAGTCTTATTTATATCACAGGCAAAGGTTTAAGTCTTTAGAATGGGTAATTCCGGTGCATATGCAGGAGGTCCATGAGAGTGGGGTCTAACAATGCCTTGCATGCCAGATATAGATCTCCTTCAGCCTGTAGGAGACAGAATATAGGGCTAGGGCCTTGAGGTGGTCTGCGCAGGACATGTTCCTTATGTCCTGTATTCTTTTAGTGAGGAACCTCTGTGGACGTTCTAATTATCGGATATGCCTGGTTAGGTACATACCATAGGGCTCTTTGCTGAAAAAAATTTCTTAATTGTGCTTTAATGTAGATTGTGCTACAGAAGCTTTGTACTGACTGTTTAATCAAAACAGCCACTTAACAATGGTTCATAGGTAAATTGGTCTGCTGACTATTGCAAGCATAGAGAACAGCCAGAAGTTAGAATCAAACCCTGTACTTTGTATTTGTGAGATAAACACCTCAACTGTTATGCCAACTTCTCCTACACTTCAAGTAATATGATATACTTTTTTTTTCTCCAAACACAGTTTTAGAGCTGGTTATTTGAAGTGGCATGTCCGGGTATTTATACAGTAGGCAACTGCATGTATATTTATCCCTTGGTACTTTCTTTCAAAATTCAGTTTTCTGAAAGAAAAAATCTGTTTTTCAATGAGTGATTTATGGACTCCTGCCTCAGAAAAATCTTTCATCTCTTATCTTGCATTCCTTTAGTGTGAATAGTGCCATCTCCCCATGAAACAAATACAGAGTACTCTGTATGAAGAATAAAGCATATATTTTGTATTAGCAGTTATACAGAGTATATGCATTACATTTTATACTTTGGTGTAAATGTTAAAAAACATTTGTTAAACAATCCATTAGTGATGGTAAACAACTAAGTTGAGAAAGTGCAGATGTTTATATAATAAAACAGATTAACATTCCTCCCATGTTTCAGTGATTACCCCCACATGTACTCAAAGCTCTTAGAGCAAGAAATGTGGACAAAGCCATAAATAAAAGTGGGACAAAGACCCAAAATTAGGGACAAATTTTATATATTGGAATTACAAACTTAGAAAGTTGATAAAATAGCAGGTTTTGCATTAGTATGAATTTTCTTTAGGGTATAAAGTCTGAAACTGAAATGTCCATCATGTTTTTCTAACTTAAATCTTTAAAGATTTGTCACTAATTTGCCATAAAAACACAATTTTATGAAAAACAGACCAAAATATGAGGGAAAAATATGGTTATTCTGTGAAAATCTGTACAGTTGAGCGGTATGCCATGTTAATAATATGTTATTGGTACTGATTTCTTAACCTGCATCACAATAGACGCATAGATTTTAATGGCTGATAAATGCTTCTTGGCCCAGCCATCCAGGTAATTTCTGGTTCCCCGACATTATGTCAAAATAAAATTCCATGGTACTTCAACTGGATGAAGCACACTGGTCACAGCACACTGGTCACGGCTTCAGATGGATGAAATCCACAGCAAGAAACATTTTTCCTTGAGGGAAAGCCCCCTTGTACCCGAAGAATTAAAAAAGAAAACAATTGCATGGTTTACTTGTTGCATGAGTAAAAAATAAAACAGTTTTGTCTGATTTTTTTTTTTTTTTGGAACTATATATTTACTGTGGCACTAAAATGACCTTTTTCTCCAAGGAGTCATATATGCTAATAGAAAAAAATGGACTGTTTATCAAGGCTGGACACTTTAACAATGTGTCCCTGACTTAGAAAAAGAAAATGTCAACTTTAATAGGCATGTGTGAAACAATGTTCTGCTTTGAAGTTGTCACCACAGGGTTTAACGTTTTGAAGTACCTAAGATAAGCACTCGGCTCTCTCACACACGCACCTCATCTACATGCAGTGAGATAGAATGTAAGATGGACTCCAGTGGGGTTTTCTCTTTATTGCAGCATGCCAACACTGCCAATTTAAGCAAGGGAAATAACCCTTATTATCTAGGATTTAGTGCCTTTTATTTTAGAGCTGCTGTGGAATGGCAACGCTTTCATAATTATCACCAGGGTTATTATTCATTGCCAGAAGAATTACAACATAATAAAAAAGTGTTAGGCAGTGGTATAAATAACTCTCAAATTGCACACAGACGGGCACATTTTAGCCTGAACATGTGATGTATGTAACGGTAAAGCATGATGGGTTTTAATGTCACCGGATTTCCTTTGATAGGAACTCAGGTTTGTAGGATATCTGTAGACAATTTGTTTTATACATTGTGCAGGTTTTCATAACAAATTATTTTCATGTCCTTCTTTTTGTGTTTTATATTTCAAATAGTATAAATTGACAACTATGTTCATTGATATATATGTATATATATATATATATATATATATATATATATATATATATATATATATATATATATACATATATACACACACACATACTTAGTTGACCAGATTAGTTCCACTAGGTTAGTAGCCTGTTTTCAGGGAGACCCAAGGTGGTATTTATACTACTAAAGGAAATTTGGGCAGGGCACTGGGGAACTTCCCATACTCTCTTCAGTAGGTGCCTTTGGATATTTTACATCCATCTTGGCTACCATCAACTCACGCAGACGGGAACTCTGTTTAACTGCTCATCTGAAGAGCAGCACACTCAGGAGTGCAGCACCACCCTTATGCTAGCCCTAAAAATGGATCACGCTGGAGCATCAGGCCCATACCCAGCCATTGCCAGCACTGGGAGCCAAGGGGGCTATGCCTCGATGAGTAGGAGGGCTGCCGTGGTGGCACTGAAGCCCAGGGTGAGGGCCTGGGTGGAGCTGCCGTGGATGCAGATCTTGATGGTAGTAGCAAATATTCAAATGAGATCTTTGAAGGCCAAAGTGGGGAAGGGTTCCATGTGAACAGAGGTTGAACATGGGTTAGTCAGTCCTGAGAGATGGGCAATGGCCTTCATCACCCTCAGCTAATCGAAAGGGAGTTGGGTTCAGATCCCTGAATCTGGAGATGGTCAACTTGTGACATTCCAGTGTGGTGACTCAAATGATCCCAGAGAAGCCATTGGGGCTCTTGGGTGATTTCTCTTTATCGGGGTGAACCCATTCCAGGGCACCCTGCCCTTTACAAAGTAGAGGGGCCTACGCCCTGGAAAGCATCTTGGTTCTGGTGGCATCAGGTAAGCTCTCACCAGCCCTTGAAAATCCGGGGGAGATGGTATAAGTCTTGCACTGGGCTGTACCCGTATCTGCAGCGGGTCTCCAAGGTAAACAGCCGCTAGCATGTTAGACCAACGTAGGTAAGGGAAGTCGGCAAGCCAGTTCCATACTTTCGGATAAGGATTGTCTCTAAGGGCTGGGTCAGTCAGATTTGGGTGTGAAGTGGGGCTGAGCATGAGCCATGGCTGGATGAGGCATTACCCCCTCACTGCACCCCCCTGGGGAGCAGGGGGATGGCAGCAACAACTCTGGACACATGCTGGGCCCTTCCTGTGGATTGCCCCAGGTATGGGGGGGTGCTGGTCCTGACTGGCATCCCGCATCATCTGGCAGCTAGCAGCTGACTTAGAACTGGTGTGGACTGGAAGAATCTGACTGTTTAACTAAAACAAAGCATCACAAAGTCCCGAGATGGGTGTTGAAGTGATATTTCTGCCCAGTGCTCTGAATGTCAAAGTGAAGAAATTCAATGAAGTGCGGGTAAATGGCGGGAGTAACTATGACTCTCTTAAGGTAGCCAAATGCTTCATCATCTAATTAGTGATGCACATGAATGCATGAAGGAGATTCCCACTGTCCCTACCTACTGTTGAGCGAAACCACAGCCAAGGTAATGGGCTTGGCAGAATCAGCGGGGAAAGATGATCTACCTGGTGTGGGAATAGAACCAACAGCATTCTGCACCAAACACGAGTGTACTACCTCTTGTGCTACTGACACTGCTAATTATTATGATTATTGACTAGACAGATAAAGCTTAAAGTTCCTGTTTGCACAGGTGAGATCTGACTACAGAATGAAGATTACTATTAAAGCTGATTCCTAACTGCTGAGGTCCTTCCTCACTCCAGTCCACTTTGAATTTTATTCAGCAGTAAACAGCCCAGTAAAACAGTTTTCATTCAGGAGCAAGGTCCTTCACTATAACAGTAACAATAATAATAAGGAATAACAATATGGAAACCCTATAAGAAAACAAGCATGAGTACAGTGGAAATATACCAAGGGCATCCATGGATGTGAAAATTTAGGTTGTTGTGAAAGACTAAAATATCTGAACTTGTACCGTGTCTCTTACAGATATCTAAGAGGAGATCTTTTTCAGGTATATAGGGCATTAGAGAAAACTACCTCTGGGAATGTTGGGGGTTATCAAAAAGTACTAGAGAATCATCAGACAACCTACGTAGAAGATTGTATAGGAATGAGAAGTGTACTAAATGGTTCTCTGAGTAGCTGATGTATGGAACAGACTTCCAAATTACATTAAAGCAAGTACTAGTTTAGATATTTTTAAGAACAGCCTGGATATTTATTATGGGAACAACTGCTTTGGTATATTGGCAAGCTAGAAGGGCATTAATGTCCATGCTTGAAATATTTGTGTGTATGTATGTATTCACTGGTACTTTACTTCCAGTACCAACCAGATGAATATAGCTTGCTTGAACTTGCAGGTTATTGCATGTGAAATAAATTAATTAGTTCTTCTGGATATAGGCCAATAGCTTTACAATTTGTAGCACTACGGAAAATCAGCAGAGCACAAGTTCTATTTTGCAGAGACAGAGAAAAATGAAATATATGCAAACCTTTTTAATGCATCCATTAGATTACAGTCCAAGTTCACCAATGTACAACCTTGACAGTTGCAATTTTAGTTAATCAGTGCAGTAGTGTTTCATATAGATTTTAAAATTGATGCCTCCTCTGTTATCCTGCTCTTTATTGTGTGCTGTAGTCAGGATCAAACTATAGGGTATTTGTCGATTTAAAGCTCTGTGATTCAAGTATTTGAACACTGAGTCTGTAAAAACAGTAGACTGACTCATTATCTGATACCGACACACTTAAATTTACATAGACGTTTTACAAAAAAAAAAAAAAATATATATATATATATATATATATATATATATATATATATATATATATATATATATATATATATATACATATGTATAATATATATATATATATATATAGACCACCTTCATTTGCCTTACAGTTCATTTGCCCGACAGAAATTTCAGGCAGCCCAATTGCCCGACAATTAATTTGCCTGTCATTTAGAAAAAGTCATATAAAAGGTATATGTCCTTTTCTCCACAGTAGTGCGATCCCGGAGTTAGAATATATAGTTGGGGGTGTGTGGGGGGGCACAGCCCCCCACCTAATTTGGTTTTATATTGTCCACATTGGTGTTTTATTGTTCACTAAAACCAAAGTAGGTGGGGGGCTTCGCACCCCACCCCGTGTGGGGGTTTGTGCCCTCCACACCCCCTTACTATATATTCCAACTCCAGGATTGCACTACTGTGGGGAAAAGGACATATACCTTTTATTTGCCTTTTTCTAATTATCGGACAAATGAACTGTCAGGCAATTGGGCTGCCTGACATTTCTGTTGGGCAAATGAACTTTAGGTCAAATGAAGAAATGAAGGTGACCCATACATATATATATATATATATATATATATATATATATATATATATATATATATATATATATATATATATATATATATATATATATAGGCAGATGTTGTAGGATGAACATTTTAACTGATGTCTCACACAAAGATCACTGAAATGCACATTATCTTTCATATGTGACAGAAAAGCAAGAGGAAAAATCACCTGATCCTGTGGACTCTACCGCTGAGATACCAATTTTACTGAGTTGTTGCAATGCCAATTCTGTTTTTACATTTTGAACATTAAATCAACTATGAACAAATATTAAGTAGTAAATTTTTCACCTTCCACCGAATGACCAGTTCATCTGCTACAATTTACTACTTGTCCTAAAATATTAAAATTGTCAACACTGATGTGATGTCCTTGCAATTTTCTTGGAGACTCCTCAAGGAAGTAGAAATATAGAGTCAAATGTTTGAACTGTATCCCACTATGAGTGATATTGTTGAAAAGGCAGAAAAAAATTAAATAAATAATGCTTGTGTACCAGATGAAGAAAAAGAGAGAGAGATTGAGATATTGATTGATTGATTGATTGATTGATTGATTCTGTCAATGGTTAACTGTAATCCAAAGAAGAACCTACTGCATTCAGTGCAAAGCATGGGGTTCAAGAGTCCATTGATATTTATCTGATTGAAATGAAACATATAGTGCAAAAACTTGAGTTTGCTGACTTAAATGCTTTGCTGATAAGTGATAAAACTGAGTATGGAATCAAAAGCTGAAAAGTCAGGGGCACAATATGAATGACAGCTGCATTTAGTAAGTGCGGGATAAAGGAAGAGTGAGCCAGCTTTGTAGCACACAACTTAAAAGTATGACTGGGGAGCTGGATGCTTATAAAATAATGGTAGTGAGTGAAAACAAGACCGAAACAAAGCCAAGCACTGCTAAAAATAAATAATAATACATGTGATGATAAGGAAACCATGTGGATTACCAGAATGGCACAGTCTGAATAAACACATTGCAACATTTATGGAGTCTAGGTGAGATGTGCAAATATGTGTAAAAGTCAAAACAAAGTATTGTTGCATAATTTGCTTGATTTAGAAACAACAGAACAAAATAAAACACAAATGTTTGTGGACACTGTTGAGTTGCATACTGTAAATTCAGTCCAAAATATAAGCTGCAGCAGGTGATTGTTTTTGGTTTATGGATCAAGGGCCTTGACTGATGCTCAGATAAAAATACAAGTGTTAAGTGTAGTTGTGCTTGTCATAAGCTTAACTATGTCTGTGGCAAAAGAGTCACTGTGGAGTCAGTCTATAAGCCATAAATACATTTAAGAAAGCACCAGTGAGTCTTCAATTGATGTTACTGGCTTTTCAAAATTATGATCTGCGAGTTCAGTATGAATTAAGTAGGGAATTTTACACAGCTGATTGAGTAAACCAGACTTCCAAGAGTGTAAAGAGGGCTTAATGGAGAATAATATGGAAGTTTAATGGATTCTTTCTCAGTTTGTCTACTGAGAAGTTGGAAGAGCTTAGTCAGTTCAAAGAAATCTACATAAAGTGCAGCTGTTTTATTTATTATTTTATTTTACATTTGTTTACTGGGATGGTCCGTTTGAGCCAGTAGAGTCCATTTTCAGCAGAGGCCCTGGGAGATCAGCTCCACAGTTATACAGAGACTTAAAATATATTTAAGCAATAGGATATGACATACAGTAGCATAACCTATTATTATCCACAGTTATACAGAACATATAACATATTATTATCCACAGTTATACAGAACATATAACATATTATTATCCACAGTTCTACAAAACATATTATTATCCACAGTTCTACAGAACATATAACCTATTATTATCCACAGTTATACTGAACATATAACATTATTATCCACAGTTATACAGAGAAATACACACACACACACACACACACACACACATATATATATATATATATATATATATATATATATATATATATATATATATATATATATATATATATATATATAAGCAATAGGATCAATAGGATGTAACATAACATATAGTAGCAAACTAATTTTAGTATAGTATGTGTTCTGAAGCTGTAAACACAAGGCAAGAGAAGATTCTAGGGGTACAATGTATAACATTGATACACAAATACATTTAGTCATTTGGAAGTTAAACAATGTTAGGCTACACAAGGCAGAATGTATATATTTAAAATACTGTACGCAATTGATGGTGCTTGGGGAGAGTATAAGGAGGGAGTAAGTGTGATTAGGATGGAGTGAAGGTCACCCAGGTTTGGAGCAGGGCCAATTATTTTTAGGTTTTCTGTGAGATGGTGTTTGAAATTGGAGGTTGTGGTAGAGTTGTGTACAAGTTGGGGTATTGTGTTCCAGACTTCGCAGGGATTGGTTGGTAGAACATAGCTGTACTAGATTCCTGAGGGATGGGCAGTTGTTGGTTTGGTGGACAATGGTGTGAGCTATCGTAAGCTGGTTGAGTGAGAGTAGATTTGGTAATTCTAGCCAATTTAGTAGTCTTAGTGCAGTACAGTGATGAGTTCTTTTGGGGAGGTTAGTGGCAAATTTTGCTATTCTGTGATAGCAGGCCTCTAATTTGGTTAAGTCATCTTTTTCAGGTTCATACAGTATGGTGGGTAGGAGGTAAGTTCTGGCAATAGACTGACTGGTGGTTGGAGTGAGGAATGGTTTGGCTCTGTAGAGTGAGCTGAGTTTTATGTGGACCTTTTGGATGGTAAGGACTATGTACTTATACTTTGAGTGATCAATAGTGACTCCTAGTAGCTTAGTATTGTTGACTGGTTCGATTTTGGTTTTATTTGATGAAAGGATATAGAAGGGGGATTGTGGTAATGGATTTCTGTTATTAGTGAAAAGCATCACTTTTGTCTTGTTTGGGTTTAGTATTAATTGATTTTCTATGAGATGTTGTGCTCTGTCAGTGAAAGCTGCTTGAGTTTCAAGAAGTAGCTCAGGGATGGTGTGTGTTTCGCAGATGACAGTAGAATCATCTGTGTATTGCATTGTTGTGGCCTGGTTGCAGACAGAACTAAGTTTGTTGGTGAATATATTGAAGAGAAGTGGCCCAAGAATTGAGCCTTGTGGGACACCTATGGAGATCAGGAGCAGAGCTGAGATATTATCCTGTCACTTCACTGCTTGCTGCCACTCAGAGAAGTAGCTATGGAACCAAGTGACTGCTTGGTATGGAGATATTGATGGTGTTTAGCTCATGCAGCAGTTTTTGATAGGAGATGGTGTCAAAGGCTTTTGACATGTCTAGGAAATCAATCCACCAAGCTTAGCAAAACAACACCTTAAATACAAAACGTGTAGACGGAACCTCCGTCCTAGCTCCAGTAAAGGCTGCGAGTGTTACCCGACTCAATTAAGGATGAAATAACTAAATTTATTGTAAATACAACTCTGCCAAAACGTACAAAAATATCATCTAAAAACCTAGTATAGTATGTGATGTACTGGTAGTACTCACCATTGAAAACATGCTGGTTTTCCCATTCTAACATCACAAGATTGACAAAAATGGGGGCACATGAGGCCACCATTGCAACACCTTTTGTTTGTTTGTAATATTCCCCTATTCGTCCTATAATATGGGGGAGTAGATCAAAAACATTTAATATTGGAGTAATCATTTACAGATGGGTGAAACCTATCTATAGTAAGATACCCCATCTTATCAAAGACTCATGGATGTTTTTGGCACACCTTACCCCTGATAAATGGAGAAGAAATCTTATTTTTATCACTATCGATGTAGTTGACCTATTCTCATGTATCCCAAGGCAACAGGGTTTAGACGATTTTTGTACAAGCCTGAGGAAATATTCGGACATGAATTGGGACCGGGTCAATTTGATTACAGATATGATGAGTTTAGTGTTGGACAATAATTTTATTTATTATGAAGGGGAATATTACAAACAAACAAAAGGTGTTCCAATGGGGGCCTCATGTGCCCCCATTTTTGCCAATCTTGTGATGTTAGAATGGGAAAACCAGCATGTTTTCAGCGGTGAGTATTACAAATACATCACATACTATACTAGGTTTTTAGATTATATTTTTGTTCTGTGGAATGGACCAGTAGGGATTATCCAGGACTTTACTGATTATATCAACCAATCCAGTAATTTCCTGAAATTCACTTATAAAATAGAGACTAAAGGTATAGCCTATTTGGACACGTACATTAGTCATACGGATGTAGGTTTTCAATCAGAAATCTATAGGAAAAGCACATATTCAAATGCATATCTTGAATATGATAGTTGCCATCCTAAATATATGTTTAAAAACATTTTTAAAGGTCAGTGCATTCGGGTGGCCCAAATGTCTTCTAACTTGGAGATTATGAAAAGGGAAATAAAGAATATAACAACTATGTTTTCAAACAGAGGTTATCCATTGTTGTTGTTACAAGATGTATCAAATTACGTGATTAAAGAATGGGGGAAAAATATATACCCGTATTGGGTATAGATTTGAATAATATTAAGAAAATCACTAATACAGCGGAAGTACATCGTAATAGAGCATGTGTTTTGAAATACTCTCCATATGTGAATGATATAAAAAACATTATTTGTACATATTGGAATATGATATTAGTAGATGAGGAAGTTAAAAAAAGTTTGGGCGATACACCCGAATTTGTTTATAAAATGGGTTTGAACATATAAAAAAATACTTGGAAAGAATGTCGAGGTGTAATAATATTGTTAGAGATGGAAAAACTACTATGAAATGTAGGGCTTGTAACCAGTGTGGTATATTGGTGAGGAACGGGGATGCAGATTGAATGACTTAAACGGTATCTATGTAAAATTTATAAGAGGAAACTGCAACAGCAGGAAAATAGTATATTTGGCTAAGTGCACGGTATGCCCTGCATTTTACATAGGGAAAACTGAGAGGCAACTCAGGAAACGGATATATGATCACATTTATAGGATCAAAATAAGGGATACTAAAAATGCACTTTACAGACATATTAGTAAATACGGCAATTCACATAATTTTAAATTTGCTATTATCGATCATGTATAGATATCCCCTCGAGGAGGAAATTTTAAGGCACTTTTGGGTAAACGGGAAAGTGTTGGCAATTTTTAACTGATGCCACTACTGAACCGGGCATCAATGATTTTATTTCTATTAAACCGTTTTTGCAATTGCAATAAGTATTAGCGACATCAAGGACGTTAGGGATTAACACTGCAATAGCAGAGAGCAAGTATATAATATAGTTTACAATATTAGATATTTAGTATAATATGTGTTTTGTTCAGTTTTATATTTTGTCATCTCATGATTAAGGGTAGTTATGAAGATAAACATTAGAGTAGGGCTACATTATTAGTGATGTTATGTTTTTATTTTCTGTATTTTATAGCCATAATATTATATAGGTTATTATAAATGCATTTTTATAATGTTAGTATTTATAGAACGCATTGTATGATAGATTGGTGATATGGGGCGATCATATTTTAGACATTTTAGATATTTTAAACATTTGATACTTTTTAACAATTAAAGGCGCAATGTAAAGGGCTAAATGTATTTACTTCTGTTATCACAGAAGTTGGCGCCAAAAAGTATTTAAATGTAACAGTATGGATTGTGTCACCTGGTCTGATGAAGTCTGCATTGCGCAGATAAAAGTGCTTATCAGTTTTTGGATATATTTATGCTGATATGAACGTTTTGGCAGAGTTGTATTTACAATAAATTTAGTTATTTCATCCTTAATCGAGTCGGGTATCACTCGCAGCCTTTACAGGAGCTAGGACGGAGGTTCCGTCTACACGTTTTGTATTTAATGTCTAGGAAGATGGATGATACTAGTTTGCTGCTGTTTCTGTACTGATTTATGAGATTTGTAAAGCTGAGGAGAGCAGTTGTGGTACTGTGCTTGGGTCAGAAGCCGTGTTGTGAGCTGGAGCGGATGTTAGTTTGGAGTAGGTAGCCCAGTAATTGTGAGTGTATGTACTTTTCTAGTATTTTACTTCGAGGTGGAAGTATAGCACTTGGTCTGTAGTTGGATAGTTCAGTAGATGTGCCACCCTTGTGCGAGATAATTATGTAAGAGATTTTCCAAAGTTTGGGGACATATTGTTCAGTGATGGAGCGACTGATGAGTATGGAGACTGGGTATGAGATGGAGTCTGCTGCTAATTTCAGGTATTCATTGGGTAGCTGGTCTGCAGCAAGTGTGGTGGGTTTTAGTTGAAGGAGTTTTTTTATGTAACTGGTCTGAATGGGGTGGAAAGAGAGACTGTGGGAATGAGGGATGGTGTGTTTTGGGAACAGTGAGTATGGTGTTACTGTTGTTATTTACAGGGACAGTATGGAGTTTATAACTGTTGTTATTTACAGGGACAGTATGGAGTTTATAAAATGTGAATTTAGTTTGGTAGCTGTGCTTTCCATGGGATTGGGAAGTTTGGGGGGGGGGTGTGATGGTTTGTCCTGGATTTAGGAGTTGTTTTATTGTGACCCAGAATTTCTGAGGGTTGTTTTGGTGTTTTTGTTGGATTAAGGTGTAGTATGACTGTTGTTTTTCATTTTGTGTGTGTTTTTTAGCTAGGTTTCTCAGGTGGCAATAATTCTGGAGAGATGTCTGGGTTTTGGTTGATTGATAGTGTAACCTGGCTTGGTCTCTGTTTCATAATTTGTTTGGTGTCTTTAGATAACCATAGAGTTGGTTTGGCTTTGCTTCTCATTTTTCTAAGTGGGGTAGAGAGTTAAGTGTATCTAGGACTATGTTGTTGAAGTACTGGACATCATCGTCCAAGTGCAAGTGCTTTAGTGGGTTGAAATTATATATGGAGAAGTGTTTTTTGTTACAGATGCATTTGTATACTAACAGTTTTTGCAGGGCAAATATTTTGTCTGATTAGGTAGGTGGGCATGTGGTCACTAAGAGAGTCTGAGAGGTAGCTGAACATATTGTCTGTGGCAGGATGATTTGTGAATATCCAATCTAGTATTGAGTGTTTTTTACTATTTGTCTATTCTGGTTGCTGTATGGATTCATTGAGATAAACCGTAGAGGTTTTTGAAGTTAGTAGGATTGCAAGAGTTACAGGTGGCCCAGTCTAGGTTGAAATTGCCTACAATTACTGTTTTTTGATTATATGTGGATGAGACCCATCAGAGTAGGTATTCCATTATGAGGGAATTGTTGCCAGGTGAGAGGTAGACAGTAATGATTATTATGCTCTTTTTGTGTTTAGGTGGAGGCATGAGACTAGTGTTTATGACTCCAGGGAAAGGATAGGATCACTGCCTAAGTGTTATAGGTTAAGGTTGTTTTTATATGCAATGGCTATCCCACCACCATGTCTTATTTGCCTGTCCCATCCTATAAATATTGCATTATTGAGGTATGAATTCACTGTCCTCTGTGTGGTTCTTAAACCAGGTTTCGGTTAGGACTAGGATGTCAGGGAAGTATAGTGTCAGGGAAGTATAGTGTCAGGGAAGTATAGTGTCAGGGACGTATAGTGTCAGGGACGTATAGTGTCAGGGAAGTATAGTGTCAGGGAAGTATAGTGTCAGGGACGTATAGTGTCAGGGACGTATAGTGTCAGGGACGTATAGTGTCAGGGAAGTATAGTGTCAGGGTTGCTTCAAATTCAGGTATTTTGTTTAGAATGAGAGGTTTGGTGGGTGGGCTGTGTGGTAGATGGTGTGGCCCTAGATTTGGGTGTATGTTACCACTTAGGTTAAGTAGTGGTAGACTGAATAGGAATAGGTGGGAGAGTTTGGTTAGTTGTTTGGTGTATTTCCAGTAGAGAAGGTGGGTAGTTTGTGTGATATAATGCTTTAACAACACACACATTGAATATTTCACACTAAACAGCTGTGATGATACTAGTATGTATGTAATTATGACTGGCCAGATAATACTAAAATTACTGTGTCCAAATATTTGTACTTACTTTTTATACCAGGATATATAACTTTGTCTAAGTACTAAGGTTGTTATTTAAAGGTGACAACAGTCATTATTCCCATTCAGTGGCTTGAGATCATGTTGAATAAAATACATAAGTCACACATGGGAATAACCCAATGTAAAGAAAGAATGCGTGATATTTTTTTACTGGGTCAACATGTTTGAACTCACTGAATATATATTGCAGCGGCATCATGTCGCAACACTTTATGAAATCAAAAGGAAGTTATACCACATCATGAAATAATAGATGTGTTTTGGATGAAAGCAGGAGTGGGTTTGTTTCAAAATAATAAAGTACATTATAATGTAATGCTTGCAGTCAAAAACTGGACTTCACCTCTGTTTAAACAAAACATAAAATAAAGACATGTTAAAATTGATTAAGCACTTTTTTCTGTTACATAATAGGACTTCATCAGAATCAGCATTGAATAAAATATGCCACTTTGTTTTTATAATTTAGTATATCACTAATTGATAGCAATTAGCTGATGATCTAAAGGAAACAATACCTAATATACAATTCCAAGACATATAAACCACAATATTAATATAAATAATGCCTATTTACATATAAAATGTGTGTGTGTGTGTGTGTGTGTGTGTGTGTGTGTGTGTGTATATATATAAATTTGCATCTAAAAATTGATGTTAAAATTGCAATTAAAAATTAATAGTTCTCATATTCAATAAGGGATGTAAAGAAATGTTTTTATTTATACCAGTGTGTTGTGTAGTGTGTAACCTAAGTTTCCATTTCACCTCTCTTTCTTCTAGTCTGTCCTTCTTGTCACCTCCTCTAGGGTTAAGCTTAACTTGCTCCAAAATACCAAAACAAAAGTTTTTTAAAATGGGACATGTTTTGGAGTGATTATATAATACATTGTTCTCGCTGTGTTTCCCTAATAAATATGTTCATAAATTCTTTGTCGGAGAGGTTTCTCCATTTTACCCACATAAAAAGCTGGGCATGTTGAACATTTAGCTATGTAAACTATCCCTTTTTTTTACAATTCCCTCTAGAAAATACAATTTTGGAGCCTATAATTGTTCCCCAAAGTTACATTTTGAACCTGTAAAATGTAGGGGCATTGGGCACAAGAACTACACTTTGTGGTTCCTTTCCTTTAGGTACTTTAATAAAATTGATGCCTACTTTCAAATCTTTCTTTTAAATTAGATCCTGTCTTGAATATAAAACTGGGATCGAGACCTAAGACTTGAAAAATAACTGGATTTGCCTTTAAAATGTTACAATTTCTTTTTAATATGTTTTTAATTTCCTGTGCTTGTGGCCCATATTCAACTACTAATGCTCTTTCAAAGGTCTTATTTTGTTTATATCCATTGAGTCTTAATCCCACCCCCAATAGGGTTTGTATTTCTCACCCCATTGTGACTGAACATACCTTCTTGTGTCTTCTACTAAGTGGGGGGATATCCTTGGGCTAAAAACATATTAGCTACATAACTTACTTCATTAGGAACATCTTCATTATGTGAAGTCATTCTGGCAACGCTAATTTATTTTTATTTATTTTATTTTACATTTGTTAACCGGGCTAGTCGAACTGGATATATTTCCATTTTCAGTAGAGGCCCGGGAAGAAAAGCTCCAAAAGTAGCACACAATATATCATATACAGTTATATAACAAAGAGAGTAGAAAGGAAATTAGAATACAAAAAAAGGAATCTTTATGAGAAGTACTTACACTGAGAAGGATTGAATATATAGGATAATACAAGTCATTTTACAACATGATATCGGTGGTAATTTAAAGTTCCTTGATAGATAAAATAAATACTGGAAGTTATATTAATCTTACTAGTGACCATTTCTGCTTACAGAGGGGTAAGCAGTATAAAATTAGGTAACTAGAGGCAGTGTGGAGATCGAAGTAGGGGAGGCTGAAGATTAGTCAGGGTTACTGCAAGGACATAACCAGTGTGTTTTAAGGTGTTTTTTCAGCTTTTGCTTAAACAGTGACAGTGAAGGTAGTCGAGTTAGATCGATTGGTAGAAAGTTCCAGTTTTTTTCCAGCAGTGTTGGAGAAAAGGGAGTCACCTGCCAAGTTATTGGACTTGCTTATGCTAGCAACCAGTTTGCTAGAAGAGCGTAGGGAATTGAGATTATTATAGGGGGTAATGAGGTTAGAGAGTATAGGATTATTTTTTGGTTGATAAAATTCTTATGGGCAATGGTAAGTTGGGAAAAAATCAGCATGTTTTGTATTTCAAGCCAATCTAGCTGCTTTAGATTCTGACCGTGTTGAGTTAGAAATGCATTACTAGTGGCAAATCTGGCAATGTTGTGGTAGGAGTTGGCTAGTTTGAGAAGATTTTTTTTTAGGTTAGTATATATAGGTGAGGCATAAAGAAGAGTCGAGATTAAATGAGAGTGGGCAATAATGGTTCTAGCTGTTGGAGTTAAGAAGGGTTTGATCCTATATAAGGAGCCCATTTTTCTGTTTACTGTTTGTATGGTGTTACGTATATGGCTATCGAAGTTGAGGTTATTGTCGATTTGTGACGCTTAACAGTTTGGTGGTAGAGTCGGGGGATATAAGGGTGCCGTTGCTGGATTTGACTGAGAAGTCTATAGGGGAGGACCTACTGGTAGGTGTAAAGAGTAAGAGCTTAATTTTTTTGACATTCAAAAGGAGGCAGCATTTCAAGAACCAAGCCTCTACTGAGTTGAATACCTTCTGAGTTAGTGAATGTAGTTTTGAAGTGGAGTTGGCAGAACATATGATTGTAGAATCATCGGCATATTGTATACAGGTGGCTTGAGGGATTGCTACATGAAGGTCATTGATGAATAATGAAAAAAAAAAGAGGTCCTAAAATGGAGCCCTGAGGGACTCCAAGGGTGACTGGCAGGTGGGATGATAGTTTGTTCTCCCAGAGAACTGCCTGTTGCCTATTGTTGAGGTAGGACTTAAACCATCGTATAGCTGGGGTATCCAGAGAAAGAGATTCTAGTGTATTTATAAGCAGGGGGTGGTTTCCCATATCAAAAGCATTCGAAAGGCCAATGAAGAGAGCAGAAGAGAGGATGTTGTTATTACGGTTCTTATTAATGGAGTCGGTGAAAGATAGGAGAGCGGTGGTAGTACTATGAAATGGCCTAAAGCCATGCTGGCAGTTAGCTAGTATGTTGTGTTTAGTTAAGTGGTCTAATAGCTGAGGGTGAATGCATTTTTCCATGACTTTTGCTAAGGGTGATAGTAGCACTATCAGCCTGTAGTTAGAGTAATCCATTAGATTTACCGCCTTTATGTAGGGGGATAATGTGGGAGATTTTCCAGATGTCTGGGATGGTTCCCTCATTAATGGTTCTGTTTATAAGGATGGATATAGGAAAGGCAACTACTCTGGCTGCTTTTTGCAAGTATTCAGAAGGTAACTGTTCTGCTGAAGGAGTACAAGGCTTAAGTTTTAGTATAAATTTGTAGATGAGAGTGGTAGAGATGGGTTGAAATTGGAATGCTGGTAGAGATCCAGGTATAGAGGTAGGGAGACTTGTGTTGTCAGTGGAAAGCTGACTGGCTAGAGATTGTATGGTCTCTGTGAAGTAGGTGTTGAAGTTGTTGGCAGTTTGATTTGGGGCATTATGATCAGTGCCTAGAGGGGATGGTGTACTAGAGTGGCCAGGGTGAAGGAGTCTATTTATGCTAGTCCAAAATTTCTGTGGATTATTTTGATGCGTTTGCTGTAGTTTACAATAGTAGTTCTTTTGTCAGTGAGTATCGCTTTTTTTGTTATATTTCTCAACTTTCTAAAAGTTTGTTTTTCAGGGGTAGTTCTGTTAGCTCTCCACTTAGCCCATGATTTCTTCCTAAGTAGAATTTTCTGTCTGGTTTCTTTTGAAAGCCAGGGGACTGGTTTGGACTTCATTCTAATAGATCATTTAGGTGCATGCTCATTGAGGATTGCTAAAAATTTAGTGTTAAAATATTTAACAGCCTCTTCAAGTGGGAGAATTTTTAGAGGATTCCAGTCACAGGCATTTAGTTCATTCTGGAATTGTTCAGGGTTAAAGTGTTTCTTGGTTCATGAGATCCTATAAATAGGGGTGTTAGAAATATCATTGCCTTATAATGCAAGTCAGAGTATGATCACTTGCCTCATCAGGTAGTGTTCCTACATTATAAGTTTGTGGATATTTATTAAGTATCCATTCTAAGGTGCTGTCTTTTTTGGTTGGTTTGTTAATTCTGGTTGTGGAGGTGATTGCTTGACTAAACCCATGAAGATTAATATGTGAGGAAGGGGTTTTAGTATTGACAGTTTTCCAGTCAGTATTGAAGTCACCTAGTATTATTGTTTCTTGTGGGTAAGTTGAGGACACCCAGCTTAGAATATCTTCTATTGTATTGCTGTTATTGCCGGGGGGTAGGTAGATACAGATGATGTAAAGGGATTTGCTAAGGTTGAGTTGAAGTCTGGAGATGAGGACTTCAGCCTTACTGTCCTGAGGTGGGTTATAAGTTTTATAGAGGAGATCTGTAGGCCATTTTTAAATAGGAATTCTACTCCCCCACCCTTATGTTTTAAGCTGTCTTGTCTCAATATGTTATAGCCTGGAGGGATCATTTCGTAATCTTTGGTTCCAGGTTTTAACCAAGTTTCTGTAAGGCAAAATATGTCAAAGGAATGAATATCAAGGAGGGCATGGAGATGGGCTACTTTGTCGTTAATACTGTGGATATTGAGATGTCCTATTAGTAAAGAGTTGGAGAGTCTGGTCTGGGTTGGAAGGGTTGAGGGTGTGGTGCAGTGAATATTTACTGTGAAGGCATTGGTTGGGCCAGGATTTGGGTGGATGTCACCATCTTTTAAGGTGGGGTTCTTTAGCCTAGAAAGTGGGTTTTATATATATATATATATATATATATATATATATATATATATATATATATATATAGCTAGTTTGATATTTCACTTTCTTTACTAAGAGGTAATTGTACTTAATGTGTGTGAGTTGATGGAACTTAGCTAGCAGATAGCAGGGAGTGGAGTTAATGTTTATGTGACTATGGGTGAGGGAAATATTGTGAATGGCTGTTTGTTTTGGATAGTAGTTAAGGTGGTAGTAATTCACCTTTTCAAAACAGGTTAGGAGATAGGCTGAGGTGAGGGCAGGTATAAGTGTGGCTATGAGTATTAAATTGGTTAGGATAACTTTAGTTGTAGTCTGCATTTTGTTATGAATACCTATACAAATATAACGGAGGTTAGACTGGGATAAGATAATAAAAGAAATAGTAAGTGTGGGAGAGACTTTAAGGAGAGGGAACTGTAATGCAGTAAGGTATGGAAAAGCACTTTAAAGACACGAGAGAGTTGGAAGAGGAGTGGTGTAGTTAAGTGGAGTAGGTGGTTGGAGCAATTGATTGGTAGGATGGGAGAGAGGGTGTAGTTTAGGAAGTATAAGTTAAGGGCTACTGGGGGTGGGTGGAAATTGGGGGTAGGGAAGGGGAGCAGAGTGAGCCCACAGGGCAAACTGAGCGGGTTCAGACAAGAAGACAAGTTTAGAGGGAAAATAATCAGTAAGTTGGGAGGCAAGTCCAATGTAAGGTATCTATGAGGTCGGGGACTAAAATAGCAGATGGAAAGGAGAACTGACTAAGGGTGGATTCAGAGGCAAAGGAATAGGTACAGGGAGTATCAGAGGTAAGAAGGAGACAAAATATGGTTTAAGGGCTAAATTATGGAAGCAAAGTAACTAATGGGTAATAAGGTTGTACTACTGCCCTCTAATGGTCATTCCTGGTAATGTAAATAGTTTACCCAAAGGGGGGGTTTAGAGAGATTAGGGGATGGGAGAGGTGAGAAGAATAAAATAGAATTAAAAGCAGGGGGGAGAGTTTTAGCAGAGAGGCTAAGGAGGGTATAGGGAATGTGACTGAGACAATTTGGAGGGGGGTTAACTCTGGCAAGAGGTAATATAATAAGAGACTATGGCTGCTGATAGTCATGCAGGGAGCATTCATTTAAACAAAACAAGACAGGAGTTTGTTGCAGTTAAGAAGGTAGGAGTATTTTGTACATACTTCCAAATAACCATTCCTGCTTCCCAAGGCAGTACAACATAGGGAAGACAAGGCTCTTTTCAAGCTCAGGCGGAGGTATCAGACACTTTACAGAAGTCAGGACTATCTCTGGGCCTCAGGTAAACAGCAGGACACCAAAGCTGGGGGGTTTACACTGGCAGGAGGGTTGCATGCTTAAAGGAAGTAGAGAGGAAAAGGTTAAGAAAACTGCTCAATGGATACTCACGTATAATTAAAGCAACGGCAGCTTTACACAGATATAGTTATATACACTGTATGCAAAAAGACTTCAGAGTAGCAATTAGGCAAACTCTAAATAAACATATCCAATATCAATATCTAAATAATCATAAATAATCATGAGTAGATTTTAGAATAGCAATTAGGCAGTATCTAAATAATCGGAGATAAAAAGCCAGATAGGATATAATGTAACTAGGCATACTCTGTTATATTATACAAAATAACCTATATATATGCTTCTATACAAGTCCTGGCACTTTAACAGTAGTCTAGATAAACAAAGTGGTAGCACATAATTTAAGAACAATGGCTCATAAAGTCAAACAGTAATAATCTAACCTGTAAACTATGAGTAGAACTCAGTCATATCTAGGCAAGACCGCTAAGAAGCATTTTGAGTTAAAAAGCCCTTTAGATAATAAGATGCCAGACTGCAGCATATCCTGAGGGTTGAAGCGTTGGGGGCAAGAGTTTCTTAGAACTCATTAAAAGAAATATTGTAATGGCTGGGGAGACTGCTTGCCTACGAGGATCCTGCTGTGCTGATTTAAATAAGCAAGCTAATAACATAAAGGGGAAAAAGAAATAAAAAGAATAGACAACCTAGTAAGCATAAAGGTACTAATGACATACGTTAGCTCTTAGTCGTGCATAAGAGCTACGGTTAAGTAGCATAGGTAAAAAGCTTTACTATCCAGCAGGAAATGTTGACACTGATACAAAAAAGGGGGAACAGGCAAATAGTCTGTAATAGGGTGACAAAATTAACAATGCTCATACGGCGCTCTGTAACAAAATTATAATACTCATATGGCACTCATTATACAGTAAAGGGAAAAAGCCCCCTAATGAACTGCCCCTTCACTATACTTTTCTTCTGACTGAAAGGGTGGCAACTAGAATAAACCACTTCCTATAAATTGTTGATTTAAAACCTGTCCTATTATGTTTAATCAATGTGTCCAAATGATTTATTTCATTCTTGTTGTAATTATATGTAAATCTTAAAAATGTGGATGTACCATTGAGGTATTTAACAAAGTCAGCAATTTCTTTTTCTGTCCCATTCCACAAAATAAAAATACCAAGGAACCTCGCATATAATTTTATATATTTGTAATATTCACTCCCGAAGACGAAATTTATTTCCCAGTGTAATGATACAAGGTTGGCATAGACTGGGGAGCAAGAGGCTCCCATAGCAGCACCTATGTTTTGTCCGAAGAGCTCTCCTTTGAAAAAGATATAATTATAATTGAGTATTATGGACATTAAGTCATTTATAAGATGTAACTTGTCACTAGCAGAAGTTGTATATTTAATCATGCTATTATAAAAATATTATAACCCTTCTTCTTAGGGATCAAAGTAAACAAGTCCACTACATCTGTTGTTAAAAATTTAATTCCCTTATCCCAAAGATCAGCTTTAAGTCTTCCTAAAAAGTCCCAAGAATCAATAATAAGATGGTTCACAGTGTTGTAAGTAGCTTTTTAACCATCTATAAATACATACCCCTGTGGGACAGGCCTTTGACCCCCCAACCTGCCACAATAGGTCTAAAAGGTGGTTTTCTAGATCTTTGTGGATTTCCAGGATGCCAAAGATTGTAGGAACCATAGGATTCTGAACCTTTGGGACATTATAGGTATAAAAAAAATGCTTTGGTTTAACAAGAGTGCTTCCAAATATGAATCTATTCTTGTGGTAGCCTATATTCACCTCATTAATAGAGGCAGAGGAATATGTTTCTTTATCATTCAATATGTCTAGTAGAACCTTGCTATACTTGAGAAAATCTAATAAAACAATACCCCCACCTTTATCTGGTTTCATGATATGAATTGATTTGGCATGTCTGAGCTGATCAAACAATTCTCTCTCCTTTTTGTTTAAATTAAAATAAGTTGATATTTTATTTTTGTTTTTAAAGACAAGATCTTTTTGTAAAAATCATTAGATATGGCCTTCTCAAGTACAATAAAGACAGGGTGCAAAGGCAGATTAAATACACTTTTCTTTCTAACATATGCCTCTTTAACTTTCCCTATTTCTGTTTCTCCATTTTCTTTGGCATTAAAGAAAACTGCCAAATTTAATTTCCTAATGTTTAATTTTGTTTCTACTAGAGAATCAATCAAGTTTAAAAAATGTTGATGGTACAAATTTCAACCCATTCCAAAAGGGGAGAAATGTTAATTTAATTGGTAAGTGAATTTCTGGTATAATTGTAAATATGAAACCCATTAAATGTATGAACAATTCCATTAGTTTTTATTGTCAGGAACTACATCCACTCCTCTCTACCTTGGAGAAAGAGATGGTTTTCATCTGTCCTGAATCATAGTAACTTTGATTCCGCTCTAGAAGACACAAGTAGGTACATTCAGTCACAATGGGGTGAGAAATACAAACCCCTATTGGGGGTGGGATTAACACTCAATGGATATAAACAAAATGATGAGAACTTTGAAAGAGCATTAGTGGGTGAATATGGGCCACAAACATGGGAAATTAAAAACACGGTAAAAAGAAATTGGAACATTTTTAAAGGTAAACCTAGTTATTTTTCATATCATGGGCCCTGATCCCAGTTTTATATTTAAGATAGGATCTAATTGAAAAGAAAGATTTGAAAGTGGACATCAATTTTATGATGATCAAGGTACCCAAAGGAAAGGAACCACAAAGTGGGGTTCTTGTGCCTAATGCCCCTACATTTTCGAGGTTCAAAATTTAACTTTGGGGAACATTATAAGCTCCAAAATCATATTTTATAGAGGGAATTGTCAAAGGAGTAGTTTACCTAGCTAAATGTTCAACATGCCCATATTTTTATGTGGGCAAAATGGAGAGACCTCTCTGAAAAATAATTTATGAAGATATTTATCAGATAGGCAAAAACAATGCATTATATAAACACTTCAAAACATGTCCCCATTTAAAAAAAAACATTTGTTTTGGTATTTTGGAGCAAGTTAAGCTTAACCCTAGTGGAGGTGACATTAAGGGCAGACTTAGAAGAAAGGGAAGTGAAATAGCAACTTAGTTACATGCTACACAATACCCTGGTATAAACGAAAACCATTTCTTTACAGCCCTTATTGAGTGTGAGAGCAAGTATTTTATTAATTTTGATTGCAATTGTAACATCAATTTTTTATATGTAAATAGGCATTCTTTGTATTAATATTGTGGTTTGTATGTCTTGGAATTATATATTCGGTATTATTTCTTTAAGAAGATCAGCTAATTGCTATTAATTAGTGAAATAGTAAGGTATAAAAAGTATCATTTTTTATTCAGTGATAATTCTGATAAAGTCCTATTATGTAATGGACAGAAGCGCTTAATCAATTTTAACATATCTTTATTTTATGTTTTGTTTAAATAGTGTTTTACGCAGAGGTGAAGTCTGTTTTTTTTACTGTACATTATGTTTTGTGGGTGGATTATTATAAATTTCTAAAAGTCGTAGATCAGGATGAAACCATGTGTCCCAGTGGTGCTATAGTCCTAAAACCTGCCTTTGCTAAGCATGTTATTTCTGACTAAGTGACAGCAGACAATGGTAGAAAAATTTAAGTCAGGATTTCCATAATTTTGTGATAAGATATGAATTTAGGTATGTCATCCTAAACCCAAGGTATCCACAGAACACTGGTCAAGTGGAATGAATGGTCCATCCATCCGGAAATCTCATCACAAATGTGATAATTCAGAGACTTCAGCTTGCACTCTGGGAATTCTTCAGTACAGAAGGTGGCACTGCAGTCTGTAGGTCTTCTGCTTGCAACAATAGTTGGTGGGCAACCATGTTAAATCTAAGGTCCTACCTCATACTCACTTTTAATACCAGACACTAAGAAAAATGTTGTGCTATTGCAAGAAAGAGAAAGTAAACTGGAATTTACTGTGACAGTTAATCCAAAAATTTTGTGATTGGTCCAACAAAACTAATTAGGCCTTTTTTAATTTGAACTCATGATATGCAAGTATAGAAAAGTATACAAGACGCCTTTGGTGATTAGGCAACTGAGTCCAGGAGATGTGCAGCTTGCGTAGATATCTGGATTCAATTGAAATGTCTACAGGATTAGAGCTACATAAATCATTACTACCTTCTCTAGTGAAAAAATGTTTCTGTGAGAGATAATTCAGTTCAGCATATGAATTGTCAGAGTGATGAAATGATTAAGACTGATTATAATAAAATACTTCAAATTTATTAACTGCAGTGAAGGACAACATTCTGGTCTTTGCTCATTCTGCTGTGAACCAATACTTATAATATGGATAAATTATTAAGAAACTGGCACTACGAAAGTGACTTGACTTGTATAAGACAGTTGGATGAAAAATGATTTTTATTATATGCATTTGTGCATATCATGTGGCAGGCACACCTAGTACAGTAACAATATAGTGTATGAAATTTACTTGTATAATGAAAACTTCAACTTCTGTTTAAACTAAGGACATGTCGCACACACAGACATGTACATATAAATACATGACACCCCCTGCAACTTATATATACCAGCTCTGGGATTACACAACAGTGAGGAAAGGGCAAATTACCAATTTTAATATTGTGATTTTTTTTTTTTTTTGGCATTTTGAGGTTGTGGTGTTTTGAGCTTCCAGTCAAAGGAATCGAACGCCCTCCTATAGATATATCAAACAATTTTATAATACAGTTAAGCAGTAGCTTATAAAAGTAGAAAATACCACTCTAGCTGCATTAATTAACCCTTTCTTGGCAACTGTACTCCAAGTAGTGTTTCTGAAATTATTGGACCAGTCTTCTGGGGGGAGGAGGCCCATCGCATCTTATTTCAGCAGGAACTTAAGCTAGAAAAGAGGAAACAAGCACTATATTTTAAACTGTTTTGGTTTTAGATACTGGCTGAGATTCATAGACAAATAGGGCATAGTGCAGCTCTAACTGTGATTTTGTATTTAGTATATTCATCTCATTGTGTATATTCTACTGCTATGATGTATAAAACTGTATGTATGTATCTCTGTTGAACTTTTGTATTGCTCCTTGTCCTTCATCAATCTGTATGTATGTACCATTCTGGAGATTTTCTCTCCGGGACTCCACTGAAAATGGGCACTGTTACAGTCCAGTGGACTTTCCCGATAAACCAATGCAATAAATAAATAAATATATAAATAAGTGCCATGTGCAGAGTTTGGATGAACCTAATATGAAGCTGAATGCATATTTAATCAGCAAACTCTGCAAGTATTAGTGCTACATACATGCATAGCATTTGTCTAGGAATTTCATCATTTGTTTCTATGACTAAATGATGCTAAGTGTAAAAGAAACAAACTCGGCAGATTTGTACAACTGTTTACAAATCACTGATGGAAGAACATGTTGTTCAATCAAGTGTGTTTTTGTCAGTTGTCTGTATATGCTTGAATGGGAGCTACTGCTATTGTAAAATTAATACATGTTATCTTTACCAAGGAACTTTTAAAGATGTTGAAATAAACTATGCCATTTTTGCAGCATGACGGTCAAAGTTATCTTTTGATTTGCTTTCCCAGCACTAGTACCCTCCCTCCAGTCCTCCACCTGCATCCAATCCCAGCATTAGTACCCCTCTCCAGTCCTACACTTGCATCCAATCCCAGCACTAGTACCCTCCATCTAGTCCTCCCCCTGCATCCAATCCCGGAATTAGTGCCCTCCCTCCAGTCCTCCTACTGCATCTAGTCCTAGCACTAGTACCTTCTCTCCACCCTGCATCCAATCCCAGCACAAGTACCCTCCCTTCAGGCCTCTACTGTATCCAGTCTCAGCACTACTACTCTCCCTCCTGGCCTCTCACTCCATCCAATCCCAGCAATAGCACCCTCCCTCCAGGCCTCTCAGTGCATCTAATCCCAGCACTAGTATCCTCCATCCACCCTGCATGCAATCCCAGCAATTGTGCCCTCCCTCCAGTCCTCCTGCTGCATCCAGTCCCAGCACTAGTACCCTCTCTCCACCCTATATCCAATCCCAGCACAGGTACTCTCACTCCAGGCCTCTACTGCATCCAATCCCAGCACTAGTACCCTCCCTCCAGGCCTCTCACTGCATCCAATCCCAGCACTAGTATCCTCCTTCTAGTTCTCCCATTGGCATTCTTATTCCTTTCCCCCTCTACAGATATTTCTCCTGACATTGGGTGAGCTTATCTATCCAGTGACACATACAGATATCTGTTACTTAGAGTACTTTTACAAACGTCTATACTGCACCAAGTTAGCCAGTCCCACTATGGTCCATTCACTACCTTCCACACTAGTGCTTATCAGTTAGGCCAACCTGAACAATTCCAAGGTCTGTGCTTAACATCATTCATACTCATTCCTGTTACACACAAGATCCGCCAGTTCTGCTGACCAATTAATCACAATCCTTGATCATTCACATTGACACATGAACGATTGTTGAAAAAGCAGTTGCTATTAGAAGACCGAAGACGCATTCTTTCGAATGTGTCTTGGTCAAACTTAAAAGCCTGAAACGGCAAAATATCAAAGCGGCTTTTAAGCAAATTCTTTCCCTGGGAAAGAATTGCTTGACCGCTTCATTACTTTGCCGTTTTCGGCACTGTAGTGCGGTCTTGGAGTTGGTATATTTAAGTAGGGGTGTGTGGTGGATGCAGCCCCCCACATTTGGGGGTGTGTGGAGGTTGAAGCCCCCCCCCCACTTAATGTAATGTTTAAAGTTTTTTTTTTTTTTTGAAAAAAATCACTGTTCTGACAGTTCGAAATTGTAAGCTTTCGCTTACATAGGGTTGATTAATCACTGTTCGCTTTTTTAAGCATTTGGTGTTCTAATATAGACCCGAAAAAGCTGGTTCCCAATATTATGTTCTCTGCTCTGTTGCTTATTCAGGGTAAGTAAGCAAATCACCATTCAAACCATATTTACAATATCAGCAAACTACACTTACTGTGCATAAAGAATAAAACATGTGAAAACCAATATTAGCCAAAAATAATTCAGCAAAATAGAATGTCTTTCAATAGTTCCTTTGAAAACTGGGTCATACTTATTAGCCAAAATGTAATTTCACAAATGGACAAACTTAGTGGAAATGCAGTGATGAAATATGGCTACTTTGTGTAAAACTAACAAAAATATTGTCTCATTCAGACTTTGATGCCTCATATCTCAATGCAGTGAATAACAAAAATAGCTAATTACTTATTCATACAGGCAAAAAGGCATGTCATACATTGCAACTACACAATACGTGCTTCAGATTTCAGTTTACATGGATATTTCAAGCTCTGTTTCTTATTAGTGAATTTCCATTTCAGATACACGAGTAGTCCATAGGCCAGCATTAGAGATTTGTGGGACTCAGCATGCTAACATAGTCAGGGCAAGTAACAGTGCCAGGATACCATATAGAATTGGTGAAGTTATTACACCCGCAGCATAAATAAATGAGAAGCCTTCCCATAATTGTTGTATCCATTTGTTAGCAAGATAAGTGCACTAGCTGCATGCAGTTTTTACATGGGTAATCTAGGAGTCCTATATGTTCAGAGCTGTACTGTATGCAAGTGAAACTGGAGCAATCTGAGATAGAACTAGAGGGTGACATTTGCTAGCATCTCATAGCCTTAACCTTCCATTCAGTACCACCAATAAACAGAATCAAGGCTGTATGAGTTCAGTTGTTAAGCTTATGACCTACTGATTTTGGCAGATTTAACAAAATATTAGTCTCAGAAGGATTAAAGATGATGAGGGAACTTCAGGGTTAATAAAGTCTGGAATGCCAAGAAGATAAATGTCAATCAGCCCACAGTAGGATAAGGTTAGGCCCCAGCAGGATTACGCCAAGCAAAGGGACTCCATCACAATAAGACAGCCAGGGTATCCCAGCAATCCCAACTAAACTTATTCAGACAACCTAGGCAGTACAAAGGTCCTAGCTGGGTTACAGGAATTAATTCGAAGACTCCTAAACAGACACAAAATTAGGAATGATGCCTACTAGTTAAGGATTCAAACCCATAGCTCTAGGGGTGTGGGTTCAGCTCTGACCTCTGTTACTGTAAGCACACCATCCATGAGTTATTTTCCAGGTATACCAGTTTACTCCCATATCCCAGTTCATGTGACTATTGGAAAGAAAAAGGCATGCTCTACTATATGTATTACATTTAATACTTTTTCAAGTAGGAATCAAACTATGCTATTTGTCTTTGCATACAGCCATTGTTGAATAAAATTCTTCTTTCCATACTTTTAGTAAAACAGGTATTAGTGCCTTTGAGAGAATGCAGAGATTATTTTACTAGGATAATCAATGAAGGCTCACACTTGACTTATAAGTGTTGACTGAAACAACTTAATCTTTATAGAGTTCTTTACAGATATTTCAGAAATGGCACAAATGTTATCCTTTAAAGCATTATGGGATCCTTTATTGTTTACTTCTTTAAAGCTAAAAATACAAGTGCTTGTACCAAGTAATATAAAAAGGAGAACCATACTAAAGTTATATTTCATTCAAAGAAATATATGAAAGTTCGCTAATCAGAATTTTTCCAGCAATGGCAATAAACTTGTTTTAGATGCAATAGTTAGTATTAATTTGCATAGATTCATGTCCAGATTTGATAATTTTTTTTTAAATAAAAATTTTATGAATAGTATTATGGGATGTGGATTCCTTTAGTGACTGCTGACCTTCTGTGCTTTTCTTATGCTATTGTCTCCAGAGCACTCTAGATTGCTAGTTGATCTATCTAATTAGACAAATATATTTGTCAGTTTATTGCCTAATTGTTTAAATTAATTAAATCCTTATACTGTTCATTTTTTAAATTGTTTAATCAGTACTTGAGATTGTAGTCTGTGTGAAGTATATCTTTAGGTACAATGAGGGGTGCTGCCATGTAAAGGGTGGTGTTTGAAAGTATGTTAGCTGTCTGCGGTATGCTGCCATAGCATAGTGCTACAGGGTTTGTCATCTATATCCTTGAAGGAGTGGGGTTTGGAGCTCTTTTTAATTTTTCCAAATCTTTTGGGTTTCTAATACCATGATGGGAATGGACCCCATTCCTAAGTTAAAGTATAATTAAAGTTTAGGAAATTATTATTGTTTCAGTCTTTGATGTCAGCCAGAAGTGTTATTCGCAGCACCCGCAATGTGTACAGTAATGACTCCTTCTGCAATTTATATGGCGTTCCATGTGTTGGTAACATATCCAAATACGACTGTAGATTCTTTTTATAAAACCCATTGCTCCTACTACTATTGGAACAGTCTGGGTATCTTTCTTCCACATTGCTCTTGTTTCTGCCTGCAAATCCTGATATTTTATGACTTTGTGTCTCTCTGCATGCAAGACACTGTAGTCACTGGGTGTGTCGGTTTCAGTGAAGAATGTTACTTTTGTCTTCTTTTCATAGGCCACTATATCTGGTTTTCTAGCATCTACCTTTTGAACTGTTGGCAGTGGGTGATCCCATGTAATGCAGACTTCATCATTTTCTATGATGCTTTGTGGCTCATGTTTCCACTGTTCAGTTATGGAGCTCCTATATAAACAGGGTGATGTCTTTAGAGATATATTGGCTGTCTGAGATAAGTTCATCTTGGGCAATTCTTAAACAGGGAGAGGCTGTGTTTATTTTATTTGTCGATCAGTCTGATATCTAATGTTGATTGCATGCGGTATAGAAATACATTGAGTTAGTGAAGGTTAATGTTGAGGCTCACAACGCAGAGGTCATCAATTTTTATGCTGTTTCTAATACTACAGTGTTTGCAGGAAATAGTGTTACTTGTTATGCTATGAGACGTGGTTGATAGCTTATGTGGGTTGACTGGCATGTAATGGTCATGCATACCAAGTCATAGTAGAAACGCATTTTGTCCAGGTGGTTAATGTGTTAGTATTTTTTTATATTAAAGATGGTTTGTTTTCCAATATTTTGAGTTGTCAATGGTTTATCGTTTTAATGGGATATTTTCAACTGTATGTATTTTCATGGATAAATACTTTGATGCTAAGCTCTAAATATTCAGATAAGCAAGAGAAATGGAATACCACTGAAAAATAACAAAAGAAATGAGCACAAGAAAGATGCATGAAAACAAATGCATAGCAATATAGCATTTGATTGTTTTGTGCATCAGAAATGTGATTTGTGTGTGTGATTTGAATGTTTTTCATTTGGTTAATAGTGTTAAACAGGATTTGTGAGGCATAGACTTCCTCAGGGCAGAGCTATGAATAGGTGTAGACTTCCTCAGATCAGAGCTATGAATAGGCATAGACTTCCTCAGGTCAGAGCTATGAATAGGCATAGACTTCCTCAGGGCAGAGCTGTGAATAGGCGTAGACTTCCTCAGGTCAGAGCTATGAATAGGTGTAGACTTCCTCAGGGTAGAGCTGTACCTGGTACCTGTGGCCAGCTGTGAGGCACTGGTGTTGAACCTCTTCTTCATACTTGATGCTATCTTAGGTGCTGACTTTGTATGCTAAAGAGGTGTGACTTGGTGGTGATAACTGGAATCACAGAGGTAGAATTTCAAAAGTATTGGTGCTACCATAAAATGCTGTGGTTCATTTCTGTGCTAGATAGACATGTTTAAGTGCAAAATTAATGCATTCAGCCATCCACCTCCCGTGCTCTTGAGTCATATCTGACTCCTTACAGTGACCCCCATGAATAGCTGAACATAATTCATGAAATTTAGGAAATGGAAGTAAATTGTCAGGCAGTGTTTGAGCACACATACACACACACCAGGTAGTATTCTTGCTATGAGGTGACAATGTCATTCTCTGTGCCACCTGCTAAAATCACAAGTGCTGATAATTATTTCACAACTGCAGAAGTCACTATTAGCTGTGTAATGTGATGAAAGTGCTGATAGCTTGGTACCATCTTGCACTGTGACTTCAGTAAATGTTTTAAATGATCCAAACACTCTATGGCATTTCCATTTGCAAATTTTTTTTTTTTTTTTTTTATGTCATTAGCTAGAATGTATTTGAATCCTAGTGATAGACAGCCCCCACTATGATTGTGATTAACTTTTAGGGGTGCTAATCATTCTTGTTTAGCTCTATTAGTGGCAGTTAAGAGTTCTTGTACAGGCTTTTGTCAGAACGCATCTTCAGTCATTATTTATGCTGTTATAAACAATCTGTTATTTGTTCAAGAAATGGGTGTCCTAAATTCACCTTAAGAGCAGAGTGAAACAAAACTTGAGAAATAAATCTTAATGTCCATGCCAAGAATGCATGATGACTTGGGTATGACCAGAGAGAGATCTGATCTTAAGTCCTTACAGTGCATAGAGCTTTACCTGCTTCTTGTACTACCATTTATAGAGTAGGACAGAGAGAGAGAGTGTAGACCAAAGTATTTCACATCTCTGAAAAGCTGTAACACAGCATTGCGACATGCGTCTTTTAAAACTGCAATCCATTTCATGTTGCCATTCACAAAAAAAAGTGTAACAGTCTTAAGTGCTTACAGATTTTAAAACCATTTCAAACTCTTGGCTCTGTTCTGTAGTGGCCACTGATTATGCTCTAACATGTGACTAGAGTTTAACAGCGACAAAAGGAGCTTAACAAAATTTCATTAAGCACCTTACTTATGTCAGAAGAATGTTTAGCAAAGTTCTTGATGTTCTTCGTGTTTCACTGTTGCAGTCATCACAATCCTGCCAGGGGTAGCCCTCAGTTGGCTTGAATACCAGAGGCTTAGTATTTCTGTGCCAGTTGCTGTCACTTCAGGACTGATGTCAGGTCATCAGTGGTAGAAAAACAGGCAGCCAACGCCATTACATCAGTTTTTTATGCAGAGGACCCCAAAGCAGAAGCAGTTCGCACGAGTGCCAGTCGGCCTCTACCTGAGTTTTCGTTTCCGAAATTGAATCATCTTGAAGTCTTCTAAAGCTAAGTACCCCATTGGGGATCCTTTTTTCTTGCTCTAACCAATGTCAGAAAAAGTTAACAATTGTCTCGCCTGTGGAAAGCAAATACCACACCGAGATTTTGATTCTTACTGCGTCACCTGTTTAGGCCCAGACCAAGACATACCTTGCTGCTGGTTTTGTGCTTTGTTCAACGCATGAACTATTCACTATTGGGCCCTTATTGTAGCTAAATACTTTCGTTCTCGAATCTCCGTATTCCGAAATGGTTTCTGTAAGCCATCCGACTAGACAGACCACACAGGTCCAAAACTGCCGACAATGCTTCCGTTAAGCTAGTCGCCAGTTCGCTGGTATTCAGTGAGGCACTTTTGCAGCCCCTGATGCCCACTTCGATGGATTTGCAGGCCACTACCGAGACCTGTTTGGAGTCCAGTATGCCGCAAGACTCTTCTTTGACTAAGGAACCTGCGGATGTCTCTACCTTGGATGGGTCCGGGGCCACTGTGCAGGCACTGGCTTCTGAGGAAGTTCTTCGCAATACCAATATTTGACACAGGCAACTTCAGTTCTTTCTAAAACTACTGAGTTTCTAAGGCCAAGAGTACAAGCTGTGCCTAAAAATCCGACGACCCACACTCAAGCACCTGCTTCCTTGCCAAAATCACAGATGCTTAAAATGGCAGAAGACCTGATCATGCTGATTAGGGGAAGCCAGCCTTCCCCTGCTTAAAGAAAGAGACTTGTCCCCAACAGCTTTATCTGACCAAGAGTCTGACGACTCTGAGCTTTCTGATTATGAAGACATGCCCTTATCCGCCTATGAGGATCCAAATGCAGAGGAATTCATTCCTTCCTTCTGCCTCCCCTCCAGAGGATTTTTCTTTTGGTGAAACCCTACATACTTTGAGAGAGCATTTCCATTGGGAATGCCAGGATTATCCTCAGTCCAAAAAGAGACTCTGGGAATGTTTAGACTTACCACAGCACAGACCCTTAGCTATCCCTCCTGTTCTGGATGATGTCTTTATGGAGTCCAGTCTAACTCCTGATACTTTACCCCCTGCTCCCAGGAAACCTGACAGGTACTACAGAGTCCCTGACTCGCACAAATGTATTTTCAAAAATCCTACTGCTGACCCAGAGGTAATCTCCCAAGGACCTAAAGGAATAAAAGCAACTACAGCCAAGAATCCCACCCCCTTGGACAGGGATTCCTGAGTTTTAGACAGATTGGGTAAAAAAGTATACACCTCTGTAACTCTTGCCATTAGAGCATTAAATTGTCAGTTCCACATGATGAAATACCAGCAACATACTATGGAACTTAAGCAAAAATTATCTACCTTCCCTGACTGTGCAGAAAATAAAGAATTACAGGAGCTTATGCACTGTGCAAGCCAAGTCAGCAAGCATACCCTGCATTGTGGGTTTGATGCCCTAGAAGCATCTTGCAGGGCAGCAGTCACAGGTTATGTGCTTACAAGGCATGCTTGGCTTAAGGAGCAGACCTTGCCGGACCATGTCAAATCAAAATTATTGGATGTACCTCTGAACAAGGACAATCTGTTTGGCACCAAAGCAGAAGAGGTTTTAAAAAAGATGGAAGAAAAAGCTAAGTCTGCAGACTGTCAAAGATGTTTTGCAAGTGCAGCCTCCAAGATTCAATAGGCATTGCCCCTCAAAACATTGGTCCTTTCCAGCCCCCTCAAGGCCACCTCAAAGTAGACCTAGGGGAAACAGAACCCCCCCAGACTTCAGTCTCAGGGTATGCAGAGATCTAAGCAATGGAGTACCTCCACTTCTGAAATGGGGAGTGCTAAGCCACCCCTTTATAGAAAGAATTCACAGTGACTTCTTAACTCCTCTCCTCACCTCTGCCCAAATGCTCGTGCCCCTAGGAGGAAAACTTGCCCACCATGCAAAAAACTGGACCTCTATCACCAATGGTCGATGGGTCCTCAACATAGTATTCCAGGGATACAAATTTTATTTCCACATGCTGCCAACCCCAAAAGGGTTCCCAAACCTTCCTCCAAACCAGTGGGGAGAGGCACAAAACCAAGTTCAGTCTCTGCTCTCCATAAGGGCAATTCAGCATGTTCCTGAAGAACAGATAGGTCAAGGTTTTTATTCCAGACTTTTCCTGGTATCCAGAAAAGAGGGCACTTGGCACCCAATCTTGGAGCTATCCATTCTAGACACCTTCCTAGTGGTACCAAAATTCAAAATGCTCATCCTACAGCAGCTTCTCCCTGTGCTGTCCAAAGATGCCTGGTTAGCCACCCTAGATCTAAAGGAGGTCTATCTGCACATCCCAATCAGGGACTCCCACAGGAACTATCTACGTTTCAGGGCAGGACCTATGCATTATCAGTTCTCTGCACTTCCCTTTGGCTTATCCACTGCTCCCAGAGTTTTCACAAAATGCCTGGCTCCAGCCATTGCCTACTGCAGACAGAGAAATATTCAAATTTACCCCTATCTGGATGATTGCCTAATTCAGGTAGACAGACAGGAAACGCTGTTGCAGCAGATGGCATTTGTAAAGGACCTTTTAACCTCCCTGGGGTACACTATCAACAAAACGAAATCCAAACTAGTCCCTAGTCAAAAAATTGTATTCCTGGGAGCATGCATGGACACAGCATCCCAGATGGCATTCCTTACTCCAGAAAAACAAACCTGACTGGCTACTTCTCTCAAATGGCCACCAGAACCCAGTTATCCGCAAGGAAAATCCTGCAAGCTCTAGGGTTCATGGCCTCCTGCATTCTACTAATTCCATATGCCGGACTGCATATGAGGAAACTTCAATGGTACTTTAAAAAGTCTTTGGTGCCTACATTCTTAGGACCTGGAAACTATCCTACCTGTGATACCTTTTCTAAGGAAAGAGTTCCTTTGGTGGACAGCAGCATGCAACCACAACAAGTGGCTTCCCTTTACACAACCCCACGCCACCCAGACCCTAACCACAGATGCATCAGACTATGCCTGTGTTGCACATCTGGACAGCAGGTGCATTCAGGGCCACTGGAGCACAAATCAAATTCATCTGCACATCAACCAACTGGAGATGCTAGCTGTTCAGCATGTTCTGACAGCTTTCAGATCCCTACTCTCTCCAGGGACTCTGCTAATCAAAACTGACAACACCACAGTGATGTGGTACATCAACAAGCAGGGGGGAACCCACTCTTACCCACTCTTCAGGCTAGCCATGACCCTCTGGAACACGACCTCAGACATGCATATTCACCTGCAGGCTCAATTCCTGCCAGGCAAACAAAACTCTCTGACAGACAACTTGAGCAGAAATCTCCTAGACCCACATGAGTGGCAATTAAACCACAACACCTTCAGTCTTGTGACCCAGGAATGGGGTACCCTGAAGGTGGACCTATTTGCCTCCCCCTACAACCACCATCTCAGCAAATTCTGCACCAGAGAACCTCACAACAAGGCCTGGAAAGTGGATGCCCTATCCTTCCAGTGGGCAAACCTCTCAATCTATGCTTTTCCACCTCTACCTCTTCTTACAAGAATATTACTCAAGATAAGGGAGGAAAGACCAAGGGCAATCCTGATTGCCTCAGATTGGCCACACCAATATTGGTACTCTCTACTACGCAGTCACCATTGCCTCCATGGCACCTCCCCCACATCACAACTCTCCTGGCTCAGCAGGAGGGAACAGTTCTTGCATCCGCAATTGTAGACCCTGAACCTTGCAGCCTGGCTTATTCCTTGACTTCTCCTCTAGTGGCCAGCCTAAGCAAGCAGATACTGGATGTCTTATATGAAGCCAGATGACCCAGTACTAGCAAATCCTACGCTGACAAGTGGAAAATGTATTGTTCCTGGATCCAGATTAAAGGAGTGGACCCAGCACAGCCCTCGTTACTTCTCATCCTGGATTACCTAGCAGACCTACTTTACAGGGGCCTATCCTTCTCTTCCATTAAGATCCATGCTTCTGCCATCTATTTATTTATTTATTTGCAATTTGATTACCAGGGAAGTCCACTGGGCCGAATTGACCCATTTTCAGTGGAGGCCCAAGGAGAAAAGCACCAAGATGCATTATACAATTTAGATACAAATGATAGTTGATATTAAAGATCTTATGTAGAATAGTTACTCAACTATGCATGATATTGAATGCATTTATAACAAATTCATTAAGCTTGAAGGTAGGGATCACACAGTTTCATTTGAAGAAAACAGATATGGGTTAGGTGTGGAAACAGTTTACATACAAACCTTTTAAGAAAATGTAAATACACTTTACATACACACATCAACAGTAGAATGCTATTTAGAATATTTACAAGGTTGGGTTGTGTGAGGGTAGCTGTAGGAGGTGAGAGCTTAGAGAGAAGCTATAGAAATTGTTGAGAGTTTAGATAGGCTCATAGGAAGATAACTATGAGAGTTGTAGAGCTTGGGAACCAGAGCGAGAACCCCCTTGGATTAGGTTGGGTGAAGGCAGGTACATTTCCATTCAGTGGGCAGGTGTTTGAATAGTTGGGTTTTGAAGTTTTCTGAGTTTGGTATGGTTCTTAGTGTGGAGGGAAAGGAATTCCATTTTTTGCCTATTGAGAAAGATAGGAGAAGTTGGCCAGCAGGACGTTTAGGTTTATGGATAGTAATTTAAGTTCTGATTTTCAGATCTGAGAGCTCTGTTGGGTGTATAAGGGGTAAGGATGTTAGAGCGGGACATTTTGTTGAGTGAAATATGAGTCTATGTGCAGTAGTGAGATGGAGATAGTCTAGGTAGTTTGGGAGTTCATGCCAATTCAGGGATTGTTGGGTTAGGCAGTGATGGGTGGTATTTTTAGATTTAGAGGCAAATTTAGAGATTTTGTTGCATCAGTTTTCTAGTTTAGAGGTGATAGAGGAGGACAGGTTGGTTAGGAGAGGGACTCCTTATAATAAGGAAGGAAGAAGATAAGTCGAGGCCAGAGTTTGCCTGGTAGAGTTGGAGAGAAAGCGATTATTCCTATACAGCATACCTAGCGTTTGGTGGGTTTTCTTAATATTTTGTTGAATATGAATATCAAACTTGGTGTTCATCTACAGTAATGCCAAGTAGTTTGGCAGAGGGGACTACTTCTGTAGGTGAGTTGGTTTGACTATAGACTTTGAAGTTGTTTTTACAGTAGGAGAGGATCTTTGTGGGAGGGAATAGTCGAATCTTTGATTTATTTGTATTGAGAGAGAGGTGGTTTTGGCGCATCCAGTTTTCAGTTGTTGAGAAGGCAGTTTGGGTTTTAGTCAGCAATTCAGAGAGGTTTGAGGCAGAGCAGACTAAGGTTAAATAGTCTGTGTATTGAATGATTTTAGCATCAGGAATAGCAGTGTGAAAGTTATTGATGAAGATGTTAAAAAGCATTGGCCCAAGGATGGATCCTTGTGGTACACCAGTTGGGGTAGGAAGGAAGGAAGAGATGGAGTTCTTCCATTTGACTGCCTGTGAACTGTCTGATAGATCGCTGGAGAACCAGGATAAAGCATTATGTGAGAGTTTAAGGTTTGAGAGATGACAGAGAAGGGGCTTGTGGGAAACAGTATCAAAGGCTTTAGACAGATTGAGTAAAACAGTAGAAACTAAGTGGCCTGAATCTCGGGCTTGATTGACAGTTTCTAGGAAAGCGTAGAGCAGTTATTGTGCTATGGCCTGGATGGAAGCCATGCTGGGTAGGAGTGAGAAGATTGTTTTGGGTCAGGAAAGGCATAAGTTGGAGGTGGATGCATTTTTCTAGGATTTTGGAGATTGGTGAGAGCAAAGCAATGGGGCGAAAGTTTGAGATGCTGGTATTTTTGCCTCCTTTATGAAGAGGAAGAATATAAGATGGGCACCAGAGTTTGGGGACATATGATTCTTTTATGGATCGGTTGATAATGATGCTGATTGGGAGTGCAATGCCATCAGCAGCACATTTTAGGAAGGAAGATGGAATAGAATTAGAGCAAGGTTTAAGTTTGGACAAAATGTTTTTATAAAGTTAGTGGAGATGGGTTTGAGTTCAAACAGATGAGGTGAGTTAGGAGGGGGAGAATGTAGAGCAGTTGGGTTATTATTGGGAAATGTCTCGGTGAGGGTAGTAATAGTTTCTATGAAAAATGAGTTAAATTCAGAGCCTAGTACGAGATCAGACTTACTTGGGTCAGGACAGGGATTACTCATGGAGACTGGATTGAGGAGTGAGTTTACTGAGTTCCAGAATTTTTGGGGGGTTTTATTGTTATTGGACTGAAGTTTGATATAGTAGGATTTTTTGTCTTTGGTGATTAGTCATTTTGCATGGTTGTAGGGTGAATGGAGCAGGAAAGAGCACTAGAGGTGAGTATGGCAGAAAAAGTATCAGCAAAGTGCAGTTTAAAGGCTGTAGTTGGAAGGTATGAGCTAAATATTTCCAGCCAGAAAAAGAAGCCTGTCTTTACAGAGCGTGGTTTAGCAGGGGGGAGATATTTACAGTCTAAGGATATTAACTCATAACCAACTGTTTGTGAAAAAATAAAACTTGTTTGAATTATAAAGAATATCTAGGAAACAGATAGGATCTCTGCTCATTACAGCACTGAGCCACCTCTCTTCTCATGCCCTCGCATCAAGCAGTTCCTGAGAGGGGCTAACAACTTAAGGCCATCAAGAAGAGCCCCTACCCCTGCTTGGGACCTTAACTTTGTGTTGGAAAAGCTCACACTACCCCCCCCCCCTTGAGTCTGCAGCATCAGCAGAGTTAAAGTTCCTCTCTTGGAAAACAGCCTTGCTTCTGGCCATCACTTCAGCCAGAAGAGTGTCGGAGCTACAAGCACTTATGGCTGTGGAACCCTTCATTATTTTTCATGCTGACAGAGTCTCCCTCAGGACTAACCCAACTTTCATGCATAAAGTGGTGTCCAGTGTGGCTCTCAACCAATCTATCCATTTTCCCACCTTTTTCCCTAATCGTCAAAATAAGGGGGAAAGGATCCTGCACTCTTTAGATGTGCACAGACAGCTCAGATTCTACCTTGATAGGACTAAACCCTTTAGGAAATCTGAACAGTTACTAGTCAGCTTTGCACCATGGGCAGAGAGCAAGGCCATATCAAAGCAAACCATCTCCAAATGGATTGCACACTGTATCCATTTCTGTTGCAAACACCATAGGAAACCACCCCCTCAGGGGGTCAGAACACATTCCACTAGGGCAACTTCAACCTCTACAGCCTTTTTCAGAGGAGTCCCTACCAGAGACATTCTGGAAGCTGCAACTTGGAGTTCTGTTCATACCTTACCAAGCATTACGACCTGCCTATCTTTTCCAAATCCAGGGTGGGCTTTGCAACCGCAGTCTTGCAGGGCCTACTTGCCAACCCCAACTCTTCTTGACTGCCTCCACCCTTTCTTCAGCTTTGGGAATCAACCCAAGTGTGGTGACTCCAACAGTAAAACACGAAGAACATAGTATAGTTCTGTACACTTAACATAAATGTAGATGCCTGAGTGTATTCACTGTTGCAGTCCTGGTTTCCCACCCACCTGCCCCCTTGCCCTTCTCTCTCTCTTCTTCATTTTTTACAGAGCTATTGGTATTTACTTTTTACTGGTGGTGTTTTTCCACCATAACTTAGCTCCTATTTGGGGGCTCCTGACATTTGGGGCAAGAAAAACTGATGTAATGGTGAAGGCTGCCTGTTTTTATACCACTGATGATCTGACATCAGTCCTGAAGCGACAGAAACTGATTCAGAAATACTAAGCCTCTGGTATTCGGGCCTACTAAGGGCTACCCCTGGCAGGATAACCCAAGTGTGATGACTGTAACAGTGAATATACTTGAACATCTACATTTATGGTAAGTGTGAAATTGGAGTGTAACTGCAGCACTGCATGCACTACAACCAGTTTGTTGTCAGTGCTACACACCTCAGTCTTCTAAAATTTGAATGAATACAAGTGTGGCAGTGTCTACTACGGAAATCTGAGTAATTGGTACTGCAGTGGTGAAGTCAGAGGGGAGAGTCTGTTTCAATCACAGCAAAAAATGCATGGTTTGTTTAATACAATGCTGTATGAATTATTAAACCAGCATTACTCTATAGCTTTTAAGAGATGCACATGACTACCATACAAACAAGAGAAAGGAAACTTTGCACATTCATTTCTCATCTCCCAGGCAGCATATAACCTATGATTTTCTTAACTACTCAGTTTGAATCTATCAACAGTTAAATCATTTTCACAAAAGTGAAGAGAACACAAAAGTCTGGCTGGTAACCAAGTGCTAATAACGTAATTAATTGATCATTATGTTAGTTGTTGCAGTGATTGGAGTTACTATTGTTGTTTAAGCAATTCATTTGCACCACTTAATTTTAATGGGGACAAGGCAGCAACTTGCATAATTTGAGGATACAGATTATTCAGCTTTAGAAAAGTGGGAACTACTATGTTTTATTATACATGCATTTTATGATAGAAACCGCATTTGACTAGATTTGACAGCAAAAGAACTACCACGACAACTTGAAAATACAATGTCATTTATAGAAACTGTGTGTATATTTGATATATTAGCTATATCTATTGTTGCTTCAGCAACTTTCCCAGTTAACAAATGTTAAATAAATAAATAAATGATATATAAATTTTATATATATATATATATATATATATATATATATATATATATATATATATATATATATATATATATATATATATATATATATATATATATATATATATATATATATATATATATATATATATATATATATATATATATATATATATATATATATATATATATATATATATATATATGCACATATGTTTGTATATTGGATATCCATAACATTTCCACAAAAAAATATTATTACTAGGTGATGTGAATGTCGATTGGGTGGACATAAACTCTAACTCTCCTACAGCTAGCATAAACTTATATGATTTCACACAACTAATTAATAGTCCCACATATTATAGAAATACATCAAATTCCCTAGTAGCCTGGATTCTAGTATCAGACCCTAGGAAATACTCGAATAAAGGTACATGTCAGATTTCCTCAGTGATCATCTCCCAGTCTGTATGACCAGGCATCTCACACATCCAGTTAAACAGCATATTTATAAAACGCTTAACTCTTCCAAGTTTAACCTAGAAATGTTCATTACTACACTGCCGTCTATTAACTGGATGTTCCTAAAAATCCTCCCTTTAGATGATGCTGAAATTGAATTCAATACAACTGCTCTAAATATCCGAAACAGCTTTGCACCTCCTAGAAGGAAGAGACTAAATCAAATAATGTAATTTGGCTGTCCAAAAAGAGTAGAATGTTAATGCAGGATAGAGAAAAAACATGTAAAGAGTGACAAAAATATAAAAGACCTCAATAACATGAACATTTCAGAATGCTTCACAATCGTACTAAAAAGCAAATAAATGAAGGCAAAAAATTATACTGTAGTAACTTTCCAAATAATACTAAACACAACCCTAAAAAAATCTAGACATCCATTAAAGAAATCTTACACCCTGGCCAAAAATTCAACCTAAACCCCTCTTGCAATAACTTCCTACTCAAAACTGCAATACAGTTCAGTTCTTATTTTATAGATAGTATAGCATCTCTAACCAAGGATTCCTCAGCATCTAATCCCAACCCTGCCCAACAGCCACATAGCACCACATCCACTTTCACATTCAAACCTGTGCCCACATCCTGTATAAAACTACTCTTAAACTTAAACCATGTTCTTCTTCAGCTGATAACTTTAAAGGTTAGCACATAAAAATAGCAGTCAGTAGCATTGCCTATCCTGTCTCTGTCCTTATAAATAAGTCAATCCAGGAATCCCACATTCCCTCTCTCTGAAAAAAATTTGCACATTATCCTTCTGCACAAAGGAGGTAATCCAACAGGCTTTAATAACTTAAAATTGCTGTAGGTTTAATCTCCCCTCGCCAAAATACTTGAAAAATGTATTCAGAAACAATTGCTAAGACTACGTCCTGCAGGAAGAACTCCTATCCCCTATATAACAAGGCTTCCACCATTCCTATAGTACTAATACTTCTCTTATAACCTATATACAGCAGATATAAACAGTGTACACACCCCTGTTAAAATGGCAAGTTTTTGTGAAACAAAAAAAATTAGACCACAATAAATCATTTCAAAACTTTTCCCACTTTTAATGTGACCTATAACCTGAACAATTCAATTGAAAAACAAATGTGTTGGGGGAAAATTATAAAAAATAAAAAACGTACAATAAGCTGGTGCCATACGTGTACACACCGTTAAACTAATACTTTGTTGACTCACCTTTTGATTTAATTACAGCATTCAGTCTTCTTGGGTAGGAGTCTATCAGCATGGCACATCTTGACTTGGCAATATTTGCCCACTCTTCCCTGCAAAATCGCTCCAAATCTGTCAGATTGTGGGGGTGTCTCTTGTGCACAGCCTTCTTCAGGTCACCCCACAGATTTTCTATTGGATTTAGGTCTAGGCTCTGGCTGGGCCATTCCAAAACTTTTTAATTTTCTTCTGGTGAAGCCATTCTTTTGTTGATTTGGATGTATGCTTGGTGTCACTGTTGTGTTGAAAGGTGAAATTCCTCTTCATCTTCAGCTTTCTAGCTGATGCTTGAATGTTTTGGGCTAAAACTGACTGGTATTTGGAACTGTTCATAATTCCCTCCACCTTGACTAAAGCCCCAGTTCCAGGTGAAAAAAAGCAACCCCAAAGCATGATACTGCCACCACCATGCTTCACCGTGGGGTTAGTGTTCTTTTGGTGATGCAAAGTATTGTTTTTGCACCAAACATACCTTTTGGAATTGTGGCCAGAAATTTCAACTTTGGTCTCATCAGACCATACCACATTTTCTCACATGCTTTTAGGAGACCCTGATGTATTGTTTTGCAAATTTTAGCTGGGCCTGGATGTTTTTCTGTGTAAGAAAAGGCTTCTGTCCTGCAACTCTACCCCATAGCCCAAACATATGGAAAATACGGGAGATTATTGTCAAATGTACTACACAATCAGTAATTGCCAGAAATTCCTGCAGCTCCTTCCGTGTTGCTGTAAGTCTCTTGGCAGCATCCATGACCAGTTTTTGTCTTGTCTTTTCATCAATTTTGGAGGGATGTCCAGTTCTTTGCAACGTCACTGTTGTCCCATATTTTCTCCACTTTTTGGTGACTGTCTTCACTGTGTTCCATGGTATATCCAATGCTGTGGAAATTTTTTTGTACCCTTCTCCTGACTGATACCTTTCAACAATGAGATCCCTTTGATGCTTTGTAAGATCTCTGTGAACCATGGCTTTTGCAGTAGCAGGCAAGTGAGTAAATGTCAGGAAAATCCTACTAGGACAGCTGAACTTTATTTGGGGTTATCAGCATCTCTTTAATTGATGGCAGGTGTGTACCCAAGAAGACTGAATGTTGTAATTAAATCAAAAGGTGCTTCAACAAAGTATTAGTTTAAGGATGTGCACACTTATGCAACCAGCTTATTGTACGTTTTTTTTATGTTTTTCTTGTAGATGCTGTCAATAAATCTAGAGATAATGGCAAACTAGTCTCCTCCTTACTTCCAATCTTGTCTAAAGCCTTTGACAAAGTTTGTCACAGCAAACTCTACTTCAAGTGTCCGTACTACGTCTCTTTCAGCCCACCCTTCTGTGGTTCAAAAGCTACCTGTCCAATAGGCAACAGTCAGTAAAATGGCACTCTACACTCTCTCCTTACCTCCCGGTCACCACCGGTGTACCACAAAACTCTATCCTTGATCCCCTCTTTAACATTTTCACCAATGCCCTCTATACATCCATACAAGTCACCCTTATATAATACACAGATGATTCCACTATCATTTGCACATCTGACAACATGGTATACCGCAAAAAGAAAATACACAGGAAGCTTTAACAGCCAGTGAAACATGTCTTCCTAACTCACAACTCATACTCAACCCAAAAAAGACCAAACTACTACTTTTTCCCCCCACACCTCTCTGTCATGAAAAAAAGAAAATTTAAGGTTCTCTCTCTTGATAATGCAACCATTGAAGTCACTTCTCATAGTAAAGTATTAGGGGTGATAGTGGATGATAATCATACATTCAACCTGCATATACAAAATTGCATAAGAAAAACTCAAAAACTAGGGATGCTTTATGGAGCCAAAAACGTTTTCATTGACTCAACTAAAACTACACTTGCCGCTACTTATCTCCTCCCCGCTCTTCTTTATGGCACTCCCATCCTTACTCACCTCCAGGCTTCACAAAAATTAAAACTTGAAGAATGCAGCAACAAAGTTGTTAAATCTGCAGCACATACCCCTTTCAGAAACCACCACTGTATAGCACTGAAAAGCCTTAATTGGTTAGAACTTCCTCATCAACTAACATATACACAACTTCTTATCACCTGTAAAATTATCCAGCATCCATCTGCCTGTCCAGCACTAAAAACATTCTACACAACTATGTTCCCAGTTGGTCATTGTGATCCAGTGAGCAAAAACTCTTCTATAAACCTAGCAAATCTGCTGGGCACTGTCTGTACTCGTACAAGGTTGCTAAGGCCTGGAACTCCTTACCTGTATCCGTCAGGTCAATCCCCTCCTTCCCATCTTTCAAAACCACTTTGAAAGACTTCCTAGTTAAAATGTGGCTCTGTTCTTGCTCAAAACCAGGATAAACTATATCCCTAAATGTGAACAAGTACCTTTTCATTCCTTATCCCTCCTTCCTCTCCCTTCTTCACTTCCTTACTACTAATTCTCTTTCCTGACTTCCTCTCTGAATATACCATAAGCCTGTTTTCCACTCACTTCATATTGCAATTCCTATTTGTATTAGACTAACTTAACCTTTAATTTCTCTACAAATTGTCTAAAATTTCTCTAAATATTAAAATGATTGTCATAAAACTTGTATTGTTTCTTAACCAATGTTTTTATATTATGTCTAATTTGTTATAATTATTTAAACTGCAGATGTTTTTGTTTTATTTTTCAAGATTGTAAAATTATTGTTCTTAAAATGTTTTGTAATAATTTGGAGCTTTTTCCCAGGCATCCATGGAAAAACTAGAGCCCACTGAAATCACCTCCACTCACTGAAGCTGTAGAATTCTTTAATTCCACATTTCACAGAACCCTAAACAGTCTTGTCCCCCTCAGACTAAAGAGAGTCAAATCAACACATGCCTGCTGGCTGGCGAAAGCCACAAAGCAAGTTATGTCCTCTAGGGACAAATCCTGGAAAACCTGGCAAAAAAACAAAACACCCTCAAACCTCATTCAATACAAACAACTTTGAAATCAGGCTAAACGTTTAGTTGCCAAAAACAAAAAAGAATATATCGAAGCTATTCAAGACCAGCATAAACAAAATCCCAAAAAATTCTGGGGAGCTATTAATTCCCTACTCCACCCAGGCACTAACAATACCCAATGTCCAAACCTAGATAAAACCCCCTCTGAGCTAGCCACACTCTTCAATACTTACTTTATTGACGCCATCACCAAACTTACTACTACCTTCCCACCTATCAACCCAGACACATTAGGACCACCATCATCACATAATCCCTCAAATCTCCTACCTAACTTCTCACTATCACCCATTCTCACATCCACCATCCCAAAACTTCTCCTTAAATTAAAACCTTGTACAAATGTCCCTGATAATCTACGCGCAGAATATCTACAATTAGCAGCCCCTTCCATTGCTTATCCTATCAGCATCCTCATCCCTCAATAGGTCAATTCAAGAATCCTGTTTACCAGATATCTGGAAGAAAGCATTTGTCATTCCTCTTCATAAAGGCGGCAATAACTCTGACATCTCAAACTTCCGTCCTATTGCCATTCTTTCCCCCATCTTTAAAATATTAGAGAAATTTATCCACACACAGCTCCTAAATCATTTAGTAAAACGCAAACTACTTTCCCCCACTCGACATGGCTTTAGGCCTGGACATAGCACTGACACTGCCTTTATTTCCTTCTTAGACACAGTTAATAGAGCTCGTGATGCTGGCTCCTTATTTTCTGTTCTCTTTGTCGATCTACCAAAAGCATTTGAGACCATGTCTCACTCGCTACTGCTTACCAAACTCTCTAACCTTAGACAATCCACCCCCACCCTACAATGGTTTACCAACTACCTCAATAACAGGCAGCAATCCACCAAATTGCAGCACTCCCCCTCCCCTTTTATTACTGCTAATACAGGAGTTCCCCAGAGTTCAATACTGGGTCCCCTCCTCTTCAGCATATTTGTCAACAACTTTCTTCAAACTCTAACCCATAGTTCTGTCATCCAATATGCTGATGACTCAACAATAATCTGCTCCTCAAAATCTCTCACTGAATTACAGCATCTCACTCAAGAAGCATTCAACTCAACTGAGCACTGGATGTCCCAGAATCACCTCACCCTTAACCCCAATAAAACTAAACTATTATTTACCCCCACAAAATCCAGCCCCACTGAGAAATCTCTATTTACTGTTGTTTCCCAAAACAACACTACCATACAAGTTGTCCCTAGTACAAAATTGCTAGGTGTCATCATCGATGATAAACTAACTTTTGACCTTCACATCCACAGCAACATAAAAAAAATGCATCAAAAGCTTGGTGTCCTATATAGACACAACTACTACCTCAAGTCTCTCTGCTAAAAAGGCCCTAGCTTCATCATTCTTACTTCCAGCTCTGTTATATGATGCCCCCATCCTCACCAACCTACAATCCTCCCTAAAAAGTAAGCTTGACTCCTGCTACAATAAAATCGCCAAATTTGCTACAACCGCAAAATACTCTACCCACCACTGCTCCTCACTGCATCAACTAAATTGGATAGAATCTCCTCACCATCTTACTTACCTACAATTAACCACAGCCCACAAGTTAGTCTTCCAACCTGAAAGCTGCCCTTCCATCTCTTCATACTGACCATATACCACCCTAATTGTCACCTCAGGTCAGAAAACAAAATGCTGTTGTCTATAGATAAAGCCAAACTCTCTGCTGGCCAAATGCTTTATTCCTATGCTGTCTCCAAGTTATGGAATAATCTTCCTCCATCCCTCAGAGCTATTAGTAATCCTGCATCCTTTAAAAAATCCTTAAAAGTACATTTTCTCTCTCATTGGCTATGCTCCTGTACCCCACCATTAAATCCAAACACCTGATTTCCCACTCTAGATCCCCAATCTCTATCAATCTTTATAAACTCTCCACCATTCTTGTCTATACTTTCCTGTCTCTTTCTGTCACCGGCTTCATACTTCTAACTCATTCTTTTCACTTGCATTGCACCCTAATATCTATACTTCTCTGCTTCTAACCCCACACTGTAATATACCTTTACTGTTCTTAACTGACTCTCTGCTTCTAACCCCACACTGTAATATACCTTTACTGTTCTTAACTGACTCTCTGCTTCTAACCCCACACTGTAATATACCTTTACTCCTTTACTGTTCTTAACTGACTTCTATACACTTTGCCATTTCTACTATCACCTTCTTCCATGTGATAGTAACTTCCCACATTATTTCATCCTATGTATTAACCTTCTTCTCTCTAACAGATTAAGACCTTTGTTTTTAATTAATGTAATGACATCATTGTTATATTTGATTTTTATAATTGCAACCTTGTATCTATTTTTTCTATGTATCAACATTTTGTTTTTAATTTGTTTTTGTATGTAATATTGTGGAACTTTTCTCCATGGGCTTCCACTAAAAATGGACTCATCCTAGGCCCAGTGGACTTTCCCTGTCAACAAATGCAATAAATAAATAAATGGGCTTCTACCCAGTCAGACTTTCCAGTAATCAAATGTTAAATAAGTAAATGTATGTGTTTTATATATCTTTATATATATTTTTAGATATATTCACATACACATGCACACACATATATATCGGTCCCTACTACTTTGTCGAATGTACGTTTGTTCAAAAAGTTAAAGGGGATAGAAGATCTGCCGAATGTTCTTTTTATCAAACATTTCTGTTAAGGATTTGTGTGTCTTGTATTAGGGATGGAGGTGTCTGTCTGACTGTTTGTAGGTCAAGGCTAGATTAAGAGGTACAGGGATAGATTTGTGTGTATCCATGTGTTTTGTGGCTGTGGGTTAAGGTTAAGTAAGAGCTAAGTAAGGGGAAAGCTTGTAGGCATGCTATTGTGTGTGTGTCTAAGCTGCTTTGTGTAGTGTTACTGTTATGGGAAATGTTTTCTTAAGGTCAGATGTTGGGCTACGGGCAAGGGCAGGTTACGGTTAGCATTAATAAGGTGGTAAAGCCCCTTCTGCACTCCCCCTTGTACCCCTTTACTAATGCATTCCAACCCTAACCCTAATTATTGCAATTACTTTCTGTACTTTGATAGGAGTCTGAACTGCGAGTTTATCTTCTATTTCTACTGATTTAAACAGAAATAATTTATTAGCACATTTCTTATTATGAAATAGTCCAGACAAAATCATACTATCCATCACAGAAGATGTCATTCGCATGTTTCTTACAGGTATATGTAAATTCACTGAAAGTGATTTGTTTGAAGGCAAAGTCAATGCTGACTGCTTACAGAAGGGAACTGTAAACCGTACGCACTTTACTGATTTTATTTGCATGCAGCCAACTTATGATGAATCAGTAAAACACTTGAATAGCATGCTGAGGCTTTGTCCTCTCACCCCATGTAATAAAATAACCTGGACTGAGCCTGAAATGAGTCCGTATAAATGAACTCTAGAGTTGCTACATTTGGAAGAAATGGATATTCCTTCCACTGATGTGACTGTAACCTTCCTCGCTAAGGTTCAATATCCTATGAACGAATCGCACAAATTGCGAGCGCTCATAATAACGAAAGTGCCAGATCTCGAAGTGTTTTTTCTGAGATTGCGGTACAGTGAAGAATGGGATATTTGCCCTTTCCTCACTGTAGTGCGATCTCGTAGTCTGAATATATATTTAGCGGGGTGTGTGGGGGGCACAACCCCCCACAATAGGAAGTTCAAGGTCCGGTACGTTCAATATTATGAGTGTTTGCAATTTGTGTGATTCTCTCATATGCTATAGACCCCCTCACTAATGTACGTGATGGTGCTCTCTGCATCTCAAATGCAAACCAAGCAACCATCTGACATTAGCTTTCAGTTATCCCTCAGATTATAATAAAATCGGTCATTACCTCACTGTCGTCTTGCATACCTTTGTCTCTTTAATCCACGCACACCACAACCAACTACCTGCAACAATCATTCAGCAATTGAAAACAGCATTGAAAAATTCCTGTTTTCAGATACCGAGTGATTCAGTGAGAACAAATTCTAGCACTTTCTGACGAGTGCTGACATTCACAACTGTGCTGTTACTAAGCTGAACTATTCCTTTTCCCTGCAATGGGCCTTACCTCACCTTTTGGTGGGCATATGTAACTCGATATGACCTACTCTGGTGTTTATATTTCCTTGGGGATCTGTTTAGTTCTCTGCCTAGTTAAACACAAAATAGAATTTTTTATCTAATGCTATAATAATCACCAAGTCTTTGTATAGTACAGCCTCAAGCCTTTATCTATTGCAGTCCCCGAGCCTTTATACCTCAGTGGATTATTGGTTCCCAGCTGAATAAAAAATCCAGCACAGTTTGCTCAGAAACAAGGATTTATACTCCTGCAAATGTTGTTGAAATACCAGAGCAAGTTTCTGTTTTTTTTTTTTCATTTATAATCCACTTGCTGAATTTTGCACTCAGAGCTGTATATTGCAGACATGCTGATATTCAGAACTGTCACTGCCTTATAGGTCCTCTTCCTTTGTTTTATCTTAATAGCTGTTCTGCTCACAGCTGGGGATTGATGCAAAAAGGCTACTTTTGGGACCTGTGCCTTATAAGGGCTCATGGGTGCACCATACTATTTGTGTATACGTTTTAAATCAGTTTATTTCTTAGACAGCATTTCTTTCTGCATTCCTTGCTAATAAGAACTTGACATTACAATCCAACATTTAAAGAGGATAGCAAGTAACCAAGGGCAGAACACAACCAGCATTCCTCTCTGACATGAAACCAGATACCATTTTATCAGCTGCCTTGATGGGAAATTAGTCTTTGAGCTGATGAGAACTGGAAAACCTGAGCTTGTTTTGATTTCAAGTTTAATTTCCTGAGGGTTTAGCTGAGGCTCTCCGCGACTTTTATGATCTCTACATTTTTTTGAGAAGGAAAAAAGAGGGAGATGCATTATTATCTTTCCTTCAAAAGGTCTGCTCTTTAAGACTTGGAAAACCACTAAACATTCTTATTTAAGTTGGATTTAGAGGATTTATGTGATAAAATATTTATACACATCCATAAATGGCTCTGTCCCTTTGAATAATGCTTACAGCTTTCATTCTAGTTCCCGCCTGTGAATTACCCACTTATGTTCTGTAGTTTTATAGTCATAACATTAGTAACGAAGATAAGGCCATGGATCCTTGTCCTCAATAAATATTTAAAAACAAAGAAAATAAAAAATAGACTTCATGCATGGTACATGTTTTATGGATATTTTTCTGTGTTATTGGTAGAATGGGATCATTCCAGAAAAAAATTGAAGTAATTTTTTTTCTCCAGAAAAATAGTGTTACTTTTGTAGTTTTGTGCATTTTTACCTGTAAACAAATGGGACTCAGATGACAAACATAGGGATAATACAGGAGCAACAGCTGTGGTTATTAGTGCTGTCTAAGAAGACGGGACTGTTCAATGACCAGGAATAAAAAGGAGGGACTAGATGCTGCCTATCCAAATTAGGCCTTCCCAGCCAAATAGCCTAGATCGGGCATCCAAATGAGTACTTCCTGGCCAAGGAGTCTACACTGGCTACTCAAATACTACCCTTAAGCTAAAGATGTTAGAAAGGTCCTGGGCCATTGGCATTTTGCCAGCAGAAAGAATGAAGGAAATTGCTTGCCGATTGTCTATTTATAGCACACAACGAACATATATTTTTCTTTTACCTCTTTAGGGGTTGCTTGCTAGTAAACCAAGGTAACTCCAGATTCTGGTTTGTAATATCAGAGCAAGAGATGCTGCCTTTGTTTTCAAAAGCTGTGTGTATGGAAATGCTGGTTATTAGATTTCATGATGGGCTGACCAATGGTCTGGGGAGGATGGATTTTGTGGGCCACTGTGGATTTGGTTTTGAGATGGAAAGATAGCGTTTATTGTGAAAGTTTTCATTTACAGTTTGAACACATGCTAGTTAAGATCCCATACCTTCCTTCTGGGTTGAGGAAAGTGGCTTTGTTCTCTGTACAGGATATCTTTCAGGATGAGATATTCTGATTGATGTTTAATACAACAGTTAAGAATACAAATGGAGTGAGCAGTAAATGTGAATACTTTCACACAAAGCTGGCTGAGCTGGACAGAGTTTTTCAGTTGTATGTACTCCCCTGAATCTGCCCCTCTGATCTCATCAATAGGTAAGCCTATAAGGATAATCAAGTGTCTCCTATGTAACTGAACTGTACATAATAAAAACTTTTATAAATAATTCTACCAAGTAACCACTATTCCAACACTCTCTAACTCTTAATTCTCTAGGAATTAACTAGACACACTTTAAATCAAATTCCTAACATTCATTCTTAAAACATTATGGGCATTCTTTATTACGTGGTTTCACCTTTACATTCAGACGTTCCCCATTTGTTTTTCTTCTTTGCTCAGTAAGTAAACATGACAGAAATCTATAACTTGCCATCCATAATTGTCACAGATTTATGTACTTTTTTTATTCTGTTTCATGTGTTATTTAAGATTTTGTTTTTATGTTTTATGTTATGTTTCTTGTATTATTATTCTAACTCTTGAGCTTTTCTCACCAGGTCTCCACTGGAAAGGAGTTTCATGCTGAGTCAGACTTTCTCAGTAAAAAATGTAAATAAAACAAATAATTGTAGTATGGCAGTTTCTGGTCTATAGAGGGCTGCATGCAATCACTAGGGGTTTCTGTGCTTAGCTAATAATTTCTTTATTTTTGTACTCTGGTCCTCAGATCGTATGTTTCACTTTTGGAGGAGATTTCTAGTTAAGAGTTCTGTTAATCATTCAACAGTGTATAGTTTAATTTATAATGTACATGTGCATACATACAGATTAATTAAAAATATATATAATGGATTCAATGAAAAAGTAAAAAAAAAAAAACTTCCATTGTAATCTGCCTTTGTGAAACCCTGAGTACTAAAGCTATACTTGTTTGCAAGATCAAACTGTTATCTTTTAATTTAGATATTCCCTTTCTATTGATAAGAGCATTTTTATTGAATTATCTCTGCAAGTTTGTCTGATGTTAGAGGGTGTTATATATTAGGTAAGGTGGTGTAGTGTGCAAGGCCTCCTGCGTAGCAATCTATAGGGGGGACTTACCCTTCATTTTAGCCAGGACCAATAAATTCATTTTTTTCTGCTCTTGTTTTGATGACAAAGTCCATTGACAGAATTTGAATGGCATAATTGTACTATAAATGTTTAAACTGCATGAATGAGAAATAACTTGTGGTGTTTACATCAGCCATGGTATATATTCAATGTATGCAATATGTTCTACATGAAAATACAAAAGCACTGTATTGCAGTTACCAGAGCAAGTACAAAATGTGACACTTTGTTTCTCATTGGTAATAAAAGAATCTAAAAGGTGTGTGTGTGTGCACCCATGTGTATATATATATATATATATAAAGTGCCATTTATTTTTAACTGAATAATGTTTTGTGTTAAAGTACTGCATGTTTTGCTGTTACATTTTTAACTTTGTTTCCTGTTAACAAAACATTAGACTGCATCTGCTTGTTATGCAGCACTGATTTTGTCAATAATGGCCAGGGTTCAGAAAAATCAATTAAGTGGTTGTGTAAAGGCAACATAGCTTGACTGAAGTAACACAATGTCACCCAGAGCTGATTGACTATGTATTAGGAGTGATATTACGCAATGGACTTAGACTAATGATGGAATCTGATGATGCAAATGCCACAGTTTGGTCATGTAGTGACTGCCCTGTGCAGTGTAGGTCATGTGACCTAATGAGCTCAGTAACATGTCTATAGCACACTTGGGGTGGTGTGCATTCAGATGTGCCTACCTGCACTTCTCAGAGCTGAGAAGTAAATGGGTGCCTAGGACAGTCTGAAAGGGAGAAGAGCAGGCAGAGGAACATTTTTAAGAAGGGTAGAAGGGAAAGCTTGGTATAGGAGATGTATACAAATATTTAATATATATAAAATGGGGATATTATGAATGGTATATAGATTTAAGTTTAATAAGTTAGCTACATGGTTCTCAATTAGGTTCATAGGTAGGTACTAGACTATCGGTCCTAGGGCTTATGTAATCCTAGCCAACAAGGTTTCCTCTTTCGCCACCCAAGAAAGTTGTTTTCCTGTGCCCCTGTTGAGCAGGGCCACAGAAGTGATCCCCGGGATGAATTTCCTAATTCCCATCCATTCATCAAGATTTTTCTTTAAGAGTGCTAATGATGAACTTTGCTTTACATAGATAGGTAGCTTGTTCCAGAGTATAGGAAGTCTCTGGGACAGGAATCTAGCTTGTTCCAGAGTATAAGATGTCTCTGGGACAGGAATCTATCCCTCCAGCTTATTCTATTTATTGTGGTGACAAGGTTTAGATCCTTAGAGCATGTATCCCGGAGGGATTGGGATTTCTTTAGGTGTAGCATGTCCAACAGCTCTGGGTTTGACATAGCTTTGTATGTTGGGCAGAGATCACCTTAGAGTAGGCAATATGCTACAGAGTAAAGCAGGAGTTTTTTTGAGATGGTCAGCATAGGACAACTGTTTGAGACCCGTAATCCTCTTGTTGAGGTACTTTTGTGGCCTTTCCAGCTGTTGCAGATGTCTTGAGGTACATTCAAAAATGGGCATTGTACTCAATAATGGGTCTAATGAGTGCCGAGTAGAGGGGAACCATTAACTCTTTTTTCCTGGATGAGAACCCTTTTGTGATGAGGTGTGCCATGTAGAAGGATTTCCTGACTACTGTGGCAATGTGATTATCAAAGGAGAGACCTGAGTCTCAGGGTCTCTTGTCACACATTCAGCATTAAGAGGACTATCTCCTATGTGGTAGTTCATGGGAACAGAGTTTTTACCAAACAGGATGACAATGCACTTTTTGGCATTTAGCTTGAGGCCATGGCTTTGACACCAAGCACCTGTCTCAGTGAGGCCCTTCTGTAAGATGTACATGTCGTTTGGGGACTCTGCTATGACACCTAGTTTGCAGTCATCTGTGAACTTCATCGCCCTCTGTGTTAGCCCTTACTTCAGAGAAGTAGATACCAAACAGGAGAGGACCCAGGACTGAACCCTATGGTACTCCACTTGTCACTGTTTTGAAGTCAGGTTTGGAGTCAGCAACGTTTACAGTGTAGGTTCGGTCAGTGAGCCAGTTGGCAACCCATCTTGTGATGTATGGATTTATACCCAGTTTAGTGAGTTTATCTATAATTCCAGAATGGGTGATGGTGTCAAAAGCCTCAGTGAGGTCAAGATAGGCTGTGTGAACTGCCTTTCCCTCGTCTACAGCTTTGTTGACTGTTTCAAAGATGTCATCTGCCTTTCACAAACCTGAACTGGGTGGGGTCCAGGGTTTGGAGGTTACCTATGTCTTTGTTTATGCGTTCCATGATGATGCATACCAGGCTCATCAGGCTAATACGGCGATAGTTCCAGGGGTCTGTGGTGGCTCCCCCTATGTGGAGTGGTATAACTGTTGCTGTGCACCATTCAGTGGGTACAAAGCCTGATGTAAGGCTATGATTGAACATGGTGCTTAGGTGGGGGGCCAGTTCATTTTGAAGTTTGTGTAGAATGCAGCCTGGGATGTTGTCCGGTCCCATGGAAGTTGTGTTCTTGGCTTTGGAAAGTGCAGTTTTTACCTGCGCAGTTGTGATTGCAGGGGGTCTACATTCTTCCGGTATAGATATGGACCCTTTGGGGGTGAGAGGGAGGTTCAGTGCTAACTTTACCCATCAGCCAGGATGTTGGCAATATCAGTTGGGTCTGTAATTTTCATGCCATTGTGCTGTAGCTCAGAGCAGGCCTGGGTGTTGACATTGAGATTCTTGACATAGCTATAGAATATTTTGTGGTTGTCCTTAGAATCGGAGGCAATCTTGTTTTCATAGCTTGCTTTGGAGGATTTTATGAGGGATCTCAGTTTCTTACTGAGGCTGACCAGGGAGCTCCTCCACTCATGGGATTTTACTCTCTTCTGCAACAGTTTCTTCCTTCAGTTGTAGAGTTTGTTTATAGCGGGGGACCACCAGATTGGCTTCCTTTTTTTGGAGGATAGCGTCTTGGTTCTGTTAGGGATAGCACGATCCATGCACTCGTGTAAGTTCTTATTGAGTGTATTTGTGTAGGATTCTGCAATCATAGCTGCACTGCCAATCTGCAAGGATGTCATGAAGTTTGTCACTTCTGTCTTAAGAAGCATGAAGTTGGCTTTGGAGAAACTCTTTACAGTGTTTTCTTTAATGGTGGGTGTGGGCGGGATGTGTATATCTATGGTGATTAGCTTATGGTCGGATCAGATGTGGCACACCAGTCACTCATGTTGGCAATGACTAGGTCTAGGATATTGTTGCCCCTGGTGGTGGTGTGGATAAGTTGATCCAGGGCATTGGAGTTTATGAATTCTAGAAAGCGCTGAGTGAAGGAATTGGTAAATGAGTAGTTTTCCCAGTTAATGGTGGGGTAGTTGAAATCTCCCATTATTAGGGTGTTGGACCCTAATATTTTCCAGTATATCAAGAAAAGAGGAATGGGAGTCCTGGGGCATGGTGGGGGATCTGTAGCTAGCTACAATTTGAATTGCAGTTTTGCCCAGAGTTAGATGCACTTGGACAATTACGGATGCATTATGTTGGGCAACTAGCCTGGAGGTGTGGATATCCTTAATGAATATGGGCACACCTCCACCTTTGGTGTTCCGGTCCAGGTTAGATGGCCAAAAGATATGGTATGAGTTATAGCCTGGTAATGCGGGGGTGCTCTCCAGAGCCTTGAACCAAGTTTGAGCCACAGCACAGATATCGATGTTCTCCATTTTGAGGAGTGCCTCGAGTGAGTGCATTTTGAGGCTTGGACTTCTAGCGTTGAGTAGCATTATCCTCAGTTTTTGTTTGCCTGTACCTGCTACGGTGGTGGGTTGTCATTTGGACCTTGCCTAAAAAAGGCACTATAGTGGCGGCAAGAGCCTTAGCCAGTATCCAGAATCCCAGGGGTGACAGGTGCAGGCCATCTCTGGCAAAGCATCGTGGCCTGTTGACCATGTCATTCCAGGCAGACAGATACTGGATCCCCTTAGAATGACATGAGAAGCTTAGCCAATTGTTGAAGTCAATAATTTTGTCCTTGTACTGTGGTATCATTCTGGGCATAGGTAAACCTCATGTTTGGCCACTTCAGCTGTGCCTGATCAGAGGTGCTGCTATTCCGGTGATCTGGGAGCACCTTCAGCTGTAAAAAATATATATGCATTTCTCATTTCTTTCCTTAAAATATAGCAAGCTGCTTGCTACAAATAAAGCCATCAGCTGCTACTGCTTATTATACACAAACCGTGCTAAGAGCTTCAATTATTTTGAAGATTTTCTTCCTTTTTAAACTGCTTTGTGCTGCATTTGATTGAATGTGCAGGTGATTGTAAAGTGATGGTAATTTTGTAAAGAAGATCATGATAACAGACGGATCAGGAATACATTCTTACCCTGTGGTTATGCAAGAGTGAGGAGTCATGGCCCCTGCAAAAACACTGAATTATATACATTTACAATTTATATCTTTACAGTAGTTATTTTCAAAGGTTGGGTACCCTTTCAGCTTGAGATTTGACCCCTGTTCAGTTCAATTCAGTGACATATACATATGTGCAAAAGTGTTTCCTGTGTGTGTGTGTGTGTGTGTGTGTGTGTGTGTGTGTGTGTGTGTGTGTGTGTGTGTATGTGTGTGTGCAGGCCCATGTGAATGTGAACATTCTCTTATGTGTATGTTCGTAGGTTCACAGGTGTTTACTAGGCTAATGACCACAAGGACCTTTTTAAGCCTAGCCATGCATCCCAAATCTCTGACAAGTTCTGATACCCTTGATAAGTGTAAGCAGGGGCTTGGGATGAGAAGCATTTACAAGTTAGAGTTTGGGAGATAAAGCATTTACAGGTTGCCTGTGTCCATTAGAGACACAGGCGCCAAACCAGGGATGAATTTCCTGTTCCCCATCCAGTTGTCCAGGTTGCACTTGAATTGGGTTAGGGTGGAACTCTGCTTCACATGGATGGGGAGCCTGTTCCAGAAATGGGGTAATCTCTGGGATACATACCTGTCTTTCCAACTGGTCATATTTACATCACAGGCAAGGTTTAAGTCTTTAGAACAGGTCATTCTGGTGTTGTTTGTTTTGCAGATATGCAGGAGGTCTATCAGAGTGGGGTCTGACAATACTCTGTCAGGCATAGATCTCCCTCCAAAGGCCTGTAGGAGACAGAATCCAGGGATAGGGCCTTGAGGCGATCTGCATAGGACATTTTACTTAAGCCCTGTATTCTTTTAGTGAGGAACCTCTGTGGACATTCCAGGTGTTGGATATGCCTGGTTAAGTACATAACAAAGTGGGCATTGTACTCAATGATAGATCTGATGAATGCTGAATACAGTGGAACAATTGCTTCCATGGACTTAGATGCTACATCTTTGTTTATAACTTGCGCAACATAGAATAATTTCCTCACTACTGTAGACCTGTGATGGTCAAAGGCTAGATTACTATCTACATGTGGCCCTATGTTCCAGACTACTGGGGCAACTCTAAGGGGTGTGTTGTCAATATGATAGTTACCAGGGATGTTTGACTTCCCGAAGGATACTATTATGCATTTCTTGGCATTTAGTTTTACTTCATGTCTCTGACACCAGTTGTTTATCTGTGTCAGCCCCTCCTGGAGAACATTTGTGTCAGTGTGGGATTCATTGACCGCTCCTAATTTGCAATCATCTGCAATTTTAGTCAGCCAGAGATCACTGACCTTGTCGTTGACTTCAAGGAAGTAAATGTCAAAAAGGAGCGGTCCAAGGACTGATCCCAGAGGGCAGTGGCGGCTGGTGGCTTCAAATCAAAGAGGGGCTGCAGGAAACATCTGAATGGGTGGGGCCAATGGGAAGGGGTGGGGTTATGCTAAAAAACACAAAAACTGGGTCTTTAATTAAATACGCTGCCCTGGGTGTCAAACCGTCATTATGAGAGTCCAATCAAGACAAAATGAAGTGTAGAAGAAAAAAAAATATTTCAATGCATTGGCTACATGACAGCTTACTTAATATCTAGATGGAAACAAAAAGGTTGTGATGCATGAAAAACTAAATTACTTTTTAAATACATTACTGGAATGCCAGTCAAAATCAAGTATAAGAAAACAAGCAGCACACAGCTCAAACCACTTCTCTTTCCACTGCAGTTCTAATTATAATTTATATTCAGCTTTATAAAAGTACCAAGTAACATGCTGAAAGTAGCAATCTCTGTGATACCCCCACTTGTAAAAATGTTTTTTATCCAAAAAAGACCTGCTGCCTAACAACAACTATCTACTTGTTTCATGGGGAAACATGATCAAAGTAAAAAATGAACAGCAAACAAGAAACAAACTCAAGATAAACTGGTTAAAGGATTCCTACACAAGTTATGAACCACACATGATAGACTGACATTCTTTTTAGTTTACGGGTAAAGCCTGAAAAGAAAACTGCAAGTCTCCAACAACTGTAATGAGCTTCTGAAAATACTGTCATCCTGTCCTTTATTACAAATACTGTCATATGCATTCTAGTTATATAAATATTCTCTGCATGGCAACAACAAAAAGGCTTTCAATTATGGTAATTCTTTAACAGTATGCTTATTGAAGCTTTCTTGCATCTTACAGTCTCAGACAAGCTTACCTGATGGTCGTTAAAGCTTTGCTACTTAAACACAGAGCAACAGGCACTGCAAAAACATGCATTTTCTGGTTAAGAAGAACCATAAATCAACAGTATATAAATATGACAGAAAACCAGAACATTCTGCAAAATCAAGGACAGATGAAAATCCACTGCAATACTTGCGTCTACCTTGCATGGGGGAATACTCTGCACACTTAACACTGCATAACTGCTCCTTGCCTTGCTTGGACACATCCAGTCACTACATGGGGGAGTGGGGTGCAACAAGTATGTCACAATTTGAAATGTCTCTGGCTGACGGTGATGGCCATGACACATTTGTCATATCTCTCAACCTCAGAGCAAGAAATCCGGACAAAGCCATGAATAAAGTGTGACAAAGGCCCAAAAATTAGGACAATTTTTAAATATTGCTCTTATAAACTTAGAAAGATAATTAGGTCTTGTTTTAGTACCAGTTTTCTGAAGGGTATGAAATCTGAAACTCAAATGTCTGTCATTATTTTCTAACTTCAGTCTGTAATGATTTGCCACTAATTTGCCAGAAAACCACAATTTTATGAAAAATGGACCAAAAATATGATGCAAAAATATAAAATAGCCACATAATACAGCTGGGAACCTGTCAAAGAAGGGACACTTTTTTAATATTAGTACTGTTAACTTGAGCAGATGACAAAATAAGAGAATCTACATGCATTTCTGAAATTAAAAGTAATCTATAACTGATCATTACAATTATTTATTAATTGTAAACCTTCCACGTTTTCTTCCAAATTTGTCACTTTGCAGAGGGATTATTAGGGGGGAGAGCAACATTTTGAGCCAAAATTGGGGACAGTTGAGAAGTTTGGATATACCTAATTCTATAAAACGATTTATTTGCACGTACCTCTTAACGCAGGAAATTAATTTGGACAAGGTCAAATATATTGGCAGAACATACAAACGGTACTAAAAATTGCTCTTGTATAAACTTAGACAGTTGACAGAATAACAGGTCTTGCATGCATTTTTCTGAAGGGTATAAAGTCTGAAACTCAATGTCTATAATTATTTAGTGACTTCATTCCTAAATGATTTGTCAGAAAAACCACAAATGTTATGAGGAACAAACCAAAAATAAGAAGCAAAAATCTATTCATTTTGCAAAAATCGGGACAGTTGAGAGGTATATTATAGTAAATCGCTGTTTTTATTTCACTGAACTCTTAAGAGCTTTCAGTATGACAGGGGAGAGGGAACGACAACCCCACAAAAAGTAAATACTTGGTAGTAGTCTCATAACCTAAGGGAGCAGTTAATCTCACACCCCCATGGTGTATTTGCACAAACATACCTACATACCAAAGAAGTTGAAAACACAAAGGCTGAACGATACAAAGATTTATTCAAAAATCACAGTGACGGTGCCAGTGACCACACGAACACAAGTTAATGTAGTTAAGCACTTTCACCCAAACTCTGTCAGGCTTCTTCAGAACAATTTAAGAAATGCATACCCAGCAGCTTAAACACATACAACTAAGATGATAACTAATGAATGGGTACAAATACAGTATCATCCCTCCCCCTTGTAAAGTCATGCATTTTCCACAAAACCTCTCCCTCACAAACAAAATATTAAAATAATGTCTTAGAATTAACTTATTAGTTGTCCACCTTAAGTATTAAAATAAATAGATGTATTAATAAAATACTTTTGAACTTTTAAATTTTAATACTTTACAATCTAGCTACCCTCAACCTATATACCACCGTCCAAGAACTGTTTACTGTATCTGACACAGCAGTACATATGCATAGAAAATAATGCAAGTATATTCCGTTACTTCAATGTAATATCTGTACTAGAAAACAGAAACAGCATTGATGATACAAATACATTTATCACTGTACAAAATCACATTAATTGCGTTTAAAGTGATAACTGGCATGCACATATATTCCATTAATTCAATGTAATATCTACTAGAAAACAGAAATAGCATTGATGATCGAGATACACTTAGCACTGCACAAAATCACATTAATTGCATTTAAAGTGATAACTGGCATTCAGCACACTTGCACACATCGCTGTGATTACAGTGGTTGACAATAAACCAAAGACAGTAGTAGCACCATGTCCACAATACTGCCTCATAGCTCTCAACCAATCAGGGACAAATTTCAACAGAATCAGGGACACTTTTAAAGTATTAATGCTATTAACTTGAGAGTAGACATTAACAGAATCAGAACATAAAAATTAATATACACTTTCTGGAGTAAAATAAATCTATAACTCTTAATTCTTGTCATCATTCAAATGTAATTCACCACCTTTCCTCCAAAAGTCACTAGTTTTAGGAGGGATTAAGAGGAACACAGCCAAAATTTGAGTCAATCAGGGACAGTTGAAAGGTATGCTGTCAATACACAGCATGCCAGAATAAAGACCGATTATTACCTACAGCATGCCAGCATAAAGAGACTGTCACAGTACTACAACACCAAGAAAAGAAAAATGTTACTTACTTATTTCAATCTCTCAGCGAGCTGTCAGCTCAGCTTAATAGTCACTCACTACAGTCCAATTGAACAAATTAAAAAAAAATTCAGTATTAGCCTCAGATCCTCAGGATGACCTATTTCCGATGCAATGTTATGCAAATACACAAACAAGTTGGCTCAGTCATTGCCCACCAGCTGCTACTGTTTGGTTCTCACTCTTTTCCCAGCACATAAATCCCGGGAAGAGTGCGAGAACCAATCAATAGCCATTCAGCCCATCACGTCATGTACATCCCTGCGGATGTGGCAGTCCGAGCCCCTTCCATTTCTATGCGGTTACAAAACCGCATAGATTTCTGGGCATCACACTGATGCCTTCGCTCATTAATCCAAACTGCTTTTACAGCAGTCTGGATCTGGATTTACAGAAAAACTATATTTTTTTACCCGGAACTCGGCAAGCATGCGCAGTTTGAGTTCTGGGACTTCAGCGAGTCTATCGGACTCATAGCTAAATAAGCAGGGGCCAGATAATAAATGATTGTATTAAAATAATTTATATTTTATTATTTTATTTACAAAATGTTGTTTATCTTGCTGGGAGGGCTGCAGTCCGATAGGACGAGCCGCCCCTGCCTGAGGGACTCCACTTGTGACTGGCCTCTTTGTAGAGATGGATTCCCTAATTCTAACTTCCTGGATCCTGTCTGTGAGCCAGTTAGCTATCCACCTGGTGACATAGGGGTTTGTACCTAACCTCTTTAGTTTGTCAATGATGCCTGAATGGATATTGTGTCAAATGCCTTGGCCTGGTCAAGGTAGGCAGTGTGAACAATTTTGCCCTCATCCATTGCTTTGGTGACCTTCTCAAAGAAGTCCACCAGGTTGAGTAGGCATGATCTGCCCTTGACGAAACCAAAGTGGGTTGGGTCCAGTGTCTGGAGGTTTACTATATCACTACTGATAATTTCCATGATAATTCTTTCCATGGCTTTACATATAAGGCTAGTGAGATTTATGGGTCTGTAGTTTCCAGGGTCTGTAGATGACCCACCTTTGTGTAAAGGAATGACTGATGCTGTTCTTCATTCATGAGGCATGAAGCCTGTTTGGAGGCTATAGTTAAATGGCAATTCCAGAGGCCCTGATAGGTCATATTTCATGACATTTAGAAGGCATCCTGGGATATTGTCTGGGCCCATTGATGCAGTGTTCTTGGCCTTAGAGAGAGAATTAAGGACCTGTTCCCTAGTGATAGCAGGGAGAGTTATATTTGATGGTATTTCCTGAGGGAAGGTTGAGGGAAGAGAGAGATAAAGTTGCAGCTGAATTTATCTGCCAGTAGGTTTGGGTATATCTTCCGGCTCAGTATAGCTGGCTCCATTTACAGTAAGCTATGCACACAACTGTGTATTACTTTTGATGTTATAGACAGTTGGAAGGTTGGCATAATGGTTAAGGTGTTTACCTTACAAACACAAGGTACAGGGTTTGATTCTCACATGGGGTAATTGGCTAGTCTTAAAGGGGAGTCCCTGGTTTAGTGGGTAGGATTTGATGCTCTCACTGCCATGGCCCATGTTTGTTTCCCAGTCAGGGAAGCTTGAATGCATTTTCCACTCTGTACCCCCCATTAGTAAATCGAGACATCCCCAGTACCTGCCCCCTCCACTTATATCTAGGGAACAGATCATCACTGCACTTTCAAAGGCAAATAATACAGCCTCCATGGGACCCAATAATATTCCAGGCTGCATCCAACATGAACTCAGGCATCCCAGTCAAGTGGAGGACAGCCACTGGCATCCCTTTACACAAAGGTGGAGCGTCCACCGATTTAGGTAATTATAGACCTATCAGCCTAACTAGCCTGATCTGCAAGGCCATGAAATGGATTATCATGGACCTTATTAACAGGGACGTTGACAACCTCCAAACACTCGACCCCACACAGTTTGGCTTTGTCAAGGGGAGGTCATGTCTGCTAAATCTGGTCAACTTCTTTGAGACAGTCACCAAAGTCATGGATGAGGGGAAGACCGTGCACACTGCCTACCTTGACCTGGCCAAAGCCTTTGAAACTATTCTCCACTTGGGTATAATAGATAAACTCTCTCAACTAGGCATCATTCCATATGTTATCAGATGAGTAGCAAACTGGCTCACTGATAAAACCCACCTAATCAAATAGGGGAATCCATCTCAAGCAGTACACCCATAATGAGCAGCATACCCCAGGGATCGATCTTGGGGCCTCTGTTATTCAGGATATACTTCTCTGAGGTGCAGGCCAAAACCAGTGGACTATGGCTGACCAAGTTTGCAGATGACTGCAAACTGGGCGCGGTCATCAGTTCCCCAGGTGATGTGGACGTCATGCAAGAGAGTCTCACCCAAACAAATGACTGGTGCCAGAAACATGGCCTCAAGCTGAATGCCAAAAAATGCATCATTAGCCCCTTTGGGGAGAGTGACATCACCACATATTATCACATTAATAACAATGTCCTATGCACGTAATCAGTCGTGAGGGATTTGGGCACCCAGGTTGATAGCAACCTGACTTTTGACCACCATGTTGCTTCCGTTGTACGGAAAGCTTTTTACATGGCCCACTTCATAAGTAAGGGCATCTCATCCAGGGACAAGGAGGTCACACCATCCCTGTATTCTTCCTTATAAGGCCAATTATTGAGTACAATGCCCCATTCAGCATGTACCTCGCAAAGCACATGCAGCATCTGGAGAGACCACAGAGGTTCCTCACCAGAAGAATCCAAGGCCTCAAACATCTACCCTACACAGATAGGCTAAAAGCCCTGTCCCTCTACTCAGTTTCATACAGACTCCTTAGAGGTGACCTCTGACATACAAATCAATCTCCGACCTCGCCTTGATGAGAGTGCTGCATATACGCAAGTTAAGCTCCACTCAAGTAACCCTCATGGGCGACCTCAACCTGGTCTGTGATATCAATAGGACTTGTTGGTAGGACAGATTTCTGTCCCAGAAACTGCCCCATCTGTGGAATAGACTCCTTCTCCACGTCAAGCAGCTTATCTCATTATCCCTTTTCGAGCGCAACCTGGATAATTGGATAGGAAACAGAAAATATGCCCCAGGGATTCCACCTGTGTCCCTGCTGGACAGGGGCTTTGGGTGCTGAATTGTCTAAACATGGGCTAAACTCTTGGCTAGACTTATAAGGGCCTCAGGGCCAATAGCCTAGTAACTTCATATGAAAGAATGTCTTGTGGTTGTCCTTGGCCTGGGAGGCCAAATTCACCTCAAATTGGCTTTGGTAGACTTTATTTGTCCTCTGATATGTTTGTTTAGTTTGAGAATGTTTTTGATTCCACCAAGCTGTCTTGTTTTTTGAGTTAGTTCTGTACTTCTTCCTGTTGGGTACAGCTGCCTCTGTGCAGCTATTAATATGCTTGTACAGGGTTTCTGTGAACAGTTCTGCATGGGCAGCAGTGTTCTCAGGATTTATGGGGGCTTGATATTTTGTCAGGTTTATCACTATGTATGCTTGTGCGTCTGCTTATTCATATTTTGGTGTGTGCGCACACATGAATGTTTGCTCTCATACATGTGTATGTGTCTGTGTGTGTGTTTTGTGTTTGTGTGTTATGTTTTTCTGCACTGAGCCACTTTTCTACAGAGTTACAGCCACTGGATTCATCTTACTTTCATTGGAACTCGCCACACTGCAGCTTTTTCATTCAGTACAACAATACAGTCCTGGTAGGAAACAGTACTTATTTTCCAGGAAGTTGAATGTGTGTCGTTTAACTCTCCATAATGCTATAAATGTGTGGCATTGATTGCATATTTTACAAATTTAAACATTTTTTTAACTTTGAATATATTGCAGAGAATTCACACTTTCACACACATGCTCACGCACAAGAACACACACACACACACACACACACACACACACACACACACACACACGCACACGCACACGCACACACATGCACTCGCGCACACATGCACACTGTGAGGGGGTCTAAAAGAATAGTTCCGTGAAAAGTATTGTCTGTTGTATGTTTTCCAGTGCCTTTGTACTTTCTGTTAGTGGACAAACACAGTATTTCTTCATTTGTTTCTATCATCACACTACATGCAGCTTTAGTACTAGAACTTGATTGCCACTGTTTAAATACAAGAAAAGCTACTCTGGGATGAGCCAGTGTGACATCTAGATGAGTTGTATATAGAGAGTTCTGTTCTTGGTCACCTATACAGCAGAACATTGTGACATTATACTCACTTTAACTTATTTGTGAATGGCTTGTTTCTGTCTAATAATTACATATTTATTTATTTTTTGTGCTTTCTTTTATACAATAAAATATTACACTACATACATCCGCAAGAAAACTCCATGCTTTCAAACACACATGCCAGTCAACATATAGGAAACAGTTGCTATAACAATACTAACACTTTTATAAAATATTTTGTCTAGTAATCGTTTGTGCTTGACCATAAAATGCTTTCATTAATATGGTAAGAAAGAGCATTTGTACAGCACAACAGTAACATGACTTTATGCATTTAATCATTTGGTAACTGGATGAGTGGATAGATCATGTTGATCCTTTTCAGCCATGACTGAGGCAAGAATTACAAATGCAAACACAGGGGGTATACAGTCACATAAAGTTTAAATTAACAGCAAGTCTGTGGGAGATGAGGAGGATGAAGTGGTGGACAGAACCTCACACGGACAAGGGAAGAACTTGTAAATCACAAAAACAGCAGCTGGATATAAGGAAAAAAATGGCTCAAGATTTGTGAGGAGTTTAGAAAACCACTGTGGCACCCATTAAATTAAGGGAGTCCATGGACATCAAGCACTGACAGACTTGAGATACAAGGCTTGGAAATGATCACTGGCAACAAACATTGAACTTAATTTTAGGAGGTGGGTAGAGGGTGAACCCAAACAACAAACTTGAATTTAGGAGATGAGAATGGTTGAACAAACCATGAACATGAATTTGGGAGTTGGTGGTAGTGAGGTAACCCTACATGACAAGAACTGATCATGAATTCAGGTGGTGGAATGTGCAGATACTGCAAAACAAGCAACAAGAATTAATGAATGGGGAACAAGCATAGTGGAGGATGTAGATTTGGGAAGTGGATGGGGCATGAAGAAAACATGGTGCATATATCTGAGAGGTGGAAGGGTACAAGAACAGTTTGGCTCATGAATTCAGGAGGTGGAAGGATCACAAAGATAGTGTTGCATATGTATCTGTGAGGTGTATGAGGTATAAGGACAATGTGCCTTATGAATTTGGAAGGCCGAGGGGGAACAAAACAGTGTGGCTCCTGAATTTGGGAGGTAGAGGGATATAAAAGTGCAATACATATCATGAATTTGTCAGCTGGATGGTGCACAAGGACAATCTGGCATATTTGGAGATAGAGGAGCATATGATCAACACAGCTTAGTATGTGGGAGGTGTAGGGAGCACAAAGGCAGTGCAGTTTATGAATTTGGAGGTGGGATCACAAAGACAGTGTGGGGTATGCATCTGGCAGGCAGATGGGCATAATAATAATGTGGTCCATGAATCTGCAGGTGGAGGGGCCACCAAAACAAAACAGAATTATGTATTTGGAAGGTGGTATTGATTTGGGAAGCAGAGGGACAGAAGGATAATGTGGCTTATGAATTTAACAGGAGATGAAGCACAAAGACAGCACAGCTTATGTATCTGAGGGTAGAGTGGCACAAAGACAGTGTAGGATATGAAGATGGGGAGGTGGAGGGGCAGACAGAGCCAGGGTGACTGGGTTGTAGAGAGGGCACAGGGCATTGCAGCTTAGGTCTTTAGGATGTTAAGAGAACATGAGTATAATGTGCCCCATGAATTTGGGAGGGGTAAGGAACACAAGAATTGTGTGACTTTTATGAGTTTGGGTGGTGGCAGGGGCTCAAGAAAGGGAAGTTCTTGAATTTGGGATGTGTAGTGGGCTCAAGGACAGTCTAGCACCTATAACTGAGATGTGGAGGAGGCACAAGGACAGTGCAGGACTTTAATTTGGGATGTTGAGGGGAAATAAGGACAGTGTGGGACATTAATTTGGGATGTGAAGGAGTGCAGAGATGGCATGGCTCATGGATTTGGGAAGTTGAAGGGGCACTAGGACAGTTCTTCTCATGAATATGGGAGGACATGGATGGGGCCACACCATGGTTCATGAATTTGGGAAGTGAAGGAACCCCAAGGGCAGTGCAGCTTATGAATTTAGGCGGAGGAGGAGCACAAGCTGTATGTGGTTAATGAATTTGGGAGATGGAGGAGGCACAAGAACAGTGCAGGTCATGAATATGAGAGGTAGAAGGGCACAAGGATAGTGCATATCAGGAATTTGGAAGGTGTACAGGCACAAGTACAATTTAGATTGTGTTTGTGAGGTTTATAGGGCACAAGAATAAATGGCCTCATGACTTCCATTGTAGAAGGATGCAAATACAGTGCAGCTTATGAATTTGGAAGGTGGAAGGGACAAAAGTACAATATATGGCTTGTAAATTTGGGAGGTGGAGGGTCCACAAGGACAGTACAGCTTTTAAATCTGGGAGGAGGGCAGTACAAGGGTAACACAGTACATGAACTTGGGAAGTGAAGGGGCATAAGTTCTACATGTCTCATAAATTTGAGAGGTGGAAGGATATGCATACAGTGTGGTTTATGATTTGGCAGGAAGAAGGGGCACAAGGACAGTGTGGCCCCTGAATTTGGGAGGTTGATGAGGCTACAAAGACAATATGGAGCATGAGTTTGAGTATAGGGGGTACAAAGACAGTGCAGCCCATATGTTTAGGAGATGCAGGGGTCACAAGGACAATGTGACATATAGATTTAGGAGGTAGAGAGGGCACAAGGACAGTGTATTTCATGACATTTGGAGGTGAATGGGCAAAATTAAAGTGCAGGGCATGCATTTGAGTGGTAGCGGGGTACATGGATATGGCAGCTCAAGAAATTTGGTAAGGTGAGGGGGCCCAGGGACACAACAGCTTATGAATATTGGAGGTACATGAGCCATAAGGACAGTCTAGTACATGCATTAGGGAGGTAAAGGGACTTCAAAGATAGCATGGCTGATGATCTGCGGTGTGGGGTGGGGGTGTCAGGGTTGCAAGAACAGTGTGGCTTATGAATTTGGGAGGTGGAGAGACCACAAGGATTGTGTGGCTCATGATCTGGGGGGTGGCAGGGCCGCAAGGAGAGTGTGGCTCATGAATTTGGGAGGTGAACAGACCACAAGGATAGTATAGGTCTTGAATATAGGAGGTAGAGGGCCCACAAGGATACTGTGTCTCATGATCTGGGGCATAGATGAGCCACAAGGATAGTATGTGGCATGTGTTTTGAGATGAAGATGCACAAAGACAATGGACTTGTGAGTTGGGGGGTAGGGGTATGAGGACACTACATCTCATTCATTTGAGAGATGGAGTGGCACGATGTGGTTCATGACTTTGAGAGGAGGAGAGGACAGAAGGACAATACACCTCATGAGTTTGCATGGTGAAGGGGGCAAAAGGACAGTGTGAGGGATGAGTTTTGGAGGTACAAGGTAACTCATGCCTCAAGAATTTTAGAGGTGGAGGCAACAAAAGGAAACTGCAGGGTATTAATGTGAGCATTAGTGGGACACAAGGACAGTGTATCTCATGAATATGGGAGGTGACAGGCCCGCAAGGCCAGTATGGTACATATATTTTGGATGTAGGATGGGCACAAGGATAGTGCAACCCAGGAATATGGGAGGTGAAGGGGTCAAAGGAAGGTGTGTCTCATGAATTTGGGAGGTGAAAAACACAACACTGTAGGTCATGAATTTGGGAGGTGGTGGGGCCACAAGGATTTTGCAGCTCATAAATATAGGCGGTGGAGAGGCTACAGGTACAGTGTGGCTCATAAAGTTGGGAGGTGAACCAGCAAAAAGGACAGTGTGGGAGGTGTAAGGGGCACAAGGGCAGTTCAGGTCATACATTTGGGAGGTGGAAGGGCACAGGGTCTGTCAGCTGATACATTTGAGTGCTGGAAGGGGGATAAGGACAGTGCAACCCATGAATTAGAAAAGTGGATGGTAACAAGGACACAGTGGCAAATTTAATTTGGGAGGTGGCAGCACAGAAAAATGCAGACTCATGAGTTTGGGAGGTGGAGATTGCAAATATGACTTGTGTATTGGGAGGTGGAGGGTGAACAAGGACAGTGTATTGTATGAATTTAGGTGACAGGGGCACTAGGACAATGCAGCTTATGAATTTAGGGACACAAAGATAGTGCAGCACATGAATTTGGGGGGGCACAATGGCAGTACAGCTCATGAATTTTGTATTTGGAGGGACACGTACAATGCTGGGTTTGAATATGGGACACAAGGACAGTTCTGGGTATGAATATAAGACATGGAGTGACAGAAGGACAGTGCTGGGTGTGGAAATGGGAGGTGGAGGGACACAAGGCCAGTGCGACTCATGAGTTTGGGTGGTGTAGTGGGGCTAAAGTACAGTGCGGGGCATGAGGACATGAGTTTGGGTGGTATAAGGGCCACAAGGGCAGTGAGTATTGTATGCATTTGTGAAGGGGAAGGAACATAAGGACAATGTGCCTCATAAATTTGAGAAGTGGAGCCAGCCAAGGGAAAGTTCAGGGTATATTCTGGGTGGTAGTGGGACAAAAGTACAGTGTGGCTCACACATTTTGGAGATGGATGGGGCGCAAAGGCAGTACAACATATGAATATGGGAGGTGGATGGGCCATGACTGTACAAAGTATGAATATGGGAGGTGGGGGGCCACAAGGACAGTCTCACTCATGATGTCAGGAGGTGGAAGGGAACAAGGACATTGCATCTCCTGAATTTGTGAGGTGCAGGGTCCAAGGAAAGTGTGGCTAATGAATTTGGGAGGTGGTAGGGCCACAAGGACAATGTGCCTTATACATTTGGGAGGTGGAAGAAGCATAAGCACACTGCAGCTCATAAATATGGGAGGTGAAGGGGCCACAATGTGGATCATAAATATGGGAGGTGGAGAGGGTAATGGAAACTGTGGGGCATAAGTGAGAGAGGAAAAGTGGGCTCAAGGACAATGTGGCTTATAAAATTGGAAAGTGGAGGGACAGAAAATCTGTGGCTCATGAATTTCTGTGGTAAATGGGGCATAAGGACAGTGTGACTTACCTTTGGGAGGTGGATGGTACATAAGGACAGTACAGGGTAAGAATCTGGGTGGATGGCATAAGGGCAGTATGGCTTATAAATGGGCTTTTTTGAAAGGGCACAAGGTCAGTGCTGGGTTGGGATATGGTAGGTGAAGGGACACAGGGAGAGTGTGGTTTATGAATTTGGATAGTAGAGGGTGTGACATCCATCTTCTGGGACAATAATCAAGGAGCCTTAATCCTTATACTGACACCGTGAGGGACATTCACTTGGAACAGAAATAGATACACACAGTATTTTCAGATGCAGCTCTCTGCACCAAGCATAATTTCCCTTAACAGCACATAGGGAGCACATTCAGTCCTAGGACTGGGTTTCTGTCTCTCTCTCCCGGCCCCCAATAAGACCCCACTAACATGGCTGTAGAGTTGAGTCCTCAGCCGAGTGTTCAAAGCCAAGTCCTCCACCACCTTCTCTGTAAAACCAGTGCTCTGTGTCCCTGCTCCAAGTAGCTAACACACACACTCTTTGAGATTTGATTTTCACTCACACTCACACTCACACTCACACACACACACACACACACACACAAACACACACTCACACTCACACTCACACACCTAGGAAAGGCTAGCACAGATTTACCAGTTATGCACAGACTATAAGGTAGTTCCACTGCCACCAGAACACTCCAGAGCCAGCTATTCTAAGGCTCATACAAGGGTACCCAATTATACTGAGTAAAATTACTACTAATACAAATGGTACAGTTTGACCAATGCAACAAGGCTTTCAGGAGCAGCCACATTGTCACCATATAAATATAAATATAAGTACTCTCAGTGGTTAAAATATTCTCTAAAAGACCATCCACAATGAAAAGTTTAAATATATTTAATAATAAATAATAAAAGAGCATGAAAATGCTAAACATCTATTTGCAATAAACACCTGAGTTTCAATGCTAAACATCTATTTGCAATAAACACCTGAGTTTCAATCACAGGAAATATTAAACATAACACAGATGGATAGCTTCACAGAGGTACACAATCTAACTAACTAACCTCACTATATTTTCCTGACTGATCTAAAGAATTACTATTCCCTGGTTACTTACTAAAGCAAGGCAAAATGAAGTGGGTAAGTGGTCTTCCTTCTGTGTCAGGTTTCAAAAACAGACTGCCCTGAGAGTTCTTTCTCATCTAGTATTAAAGCCAGCTTACAGAATGACATCACACAAATCTGGCCATCTTACTTCTGGTTCCCACAATAACCCTTCACTAGAAACTGAACCAGAATCTAGCACCATTGTGTCACAATACACCCCCTACACACACACACACACACACACACACACACACACACACACACACACACACACACACACACACACACACACACACACACACACAGCTTTGCTAAGATGTGTTATAGTATCTGTAAGGTATAAAACCATTTCAAAATGTCCACCCTTTCAGGGTAGCAATTAGTTCACCCCTAAGGACAATACATTAGGATTCCTAATTTTGGTTTTCACAGACATTTTGTCTCTGGCTACAATCAGAACTGTAAGATACAATCTTTATTGTCTAAACCAGGTAATTTAATTTCAGACTATTTTCAAAGTTTAGATTAACCTCTTCTGTTCTAGTATCCTCTGTTACAATATATTCATTTCAACAGTTACAATACAGTCTTATGTACAGGTGTATTTCTTTTCTGTTCAACAGGACCCACTGCTGGTACATTTTTAACGCAAGCAGCTTTACAATACATTTTCAACACAAGCACCTGTACAAATCAGTTTGATATACAAATGACATATTATTATTTAGAAAACTCCAGCAAGCTATGCTAGCATATGTTACACATTTACTGCTCTACTTCTCCTGACATAGATGGCAATACCTTACATCATCAGATTGTGGCACAAGGACATGGGAAGTGAAGGGGGTACAATGACAGTAAGGTTCATGGATTTGGAAGTTGGAGGGGCACAAGGTTAGTGTAGTTAATGAGTTTGGGAGACAGAAGGGATACAATTACAGTGTGGCTATTTACAAAGTAAAGTTCCACAGATGAAATGTTGTCAATATGATATAAGCATGTTGAAGCATACCAAAGCTATAAGTAAATGTCTGCGAAATTAAATGTATATTTGTAGTTTTTATAGTTCATAACATTGTGAAAAAAAATTACTTTCAGAATTTTTATTTTGAGGTTAAAATTCTGGAGTGTTATTGTATAATTCTTCCATGAAAAAGAATTTCACTAAATCACGTTTCTGTCTGCTGTCACAAAATGGGACAGGAATGAAGAGAGCCAGTGCAATAGTGAGTTATTCCTGAGAGATTTTGGAGATGGCAGTTTGCAATTCTGGTATAAAAGTATTGATTTTCAGTAAAGCTACAAGGGAAGGTTCTTAGGTTCATAGATAGATGCAGAAACTTTCTTAGGTTTATAGATTAGTACTAGGATAACTACCCTTGTGGGTTATTTTAAGTCTAGTCAGGTACCTCATATGAGAATCAAACCCTGCACATTGTGTCTGTAAGGTAAACACCTTAACCATTATGCCAACCTCCCACCCATAAATACAGACTCTTAAATGGAGTTTTTGTGAAAATTTTCACAGTACTCATCTTAAGAAACTCTACATCATCTCAGTGATGTCCCATGAAATTTGGAGTAAAAATGTTGACATTTTAACATTAAGAAAAAAATGTTTGTCACATTAAACAGTTCATAGGTAAATACTAATGTTTTCAGTCTGCAGACCATTACAAGCATAGCCAACAACCAGAGGTTAGAAACAAACTCCATCCTTTGAATCTATACAACAAAGACCTTGAACATTATGGCAACTATATCTGTCCCCCGAGACATAACTTTTGCGTGTAGTAGTAGTACTTTAGTATAAAATGTTAATTTTTGTTTACATAATGAAGTCATAAATGTCATTGCACAATTACATCTTAAAGTGCAGGTTCAGAATTGTTGCTTGCAATGGTGTTTCCTATTTGAACTCACATCTGGAATAAGAATGCACTGGGACAATGTGGTGGTTGATGAGAACTGCGCTCATAGATGGCATTGAGCAAATACGGCATAACATACAAAAAATAGGTTGGCTACAAATATTCACCAAATTACAAACAGATTCATAATTTTGAAAGTGAACACTTACTGGAGAGAAGTTTCAGAATTCTTTGTAGCATGATATATGTTTAGTCCCAAAAATGACATAAAACAAATATGGTATAAGAATACCTTAAAAGTTATGACTAAGACCTTCATCTGGATCATTTTAATTTTCAACAAATCACAAAGGTGGTTAGTAACCCATGTTTCATAATGTAGGATTTGGACTTGGGCTTTTTGGGGTTGCTTATTGGCTGCCTTGTCTTAGAAGCAGCTATAGTCAACATTATTTGGAGTTTTATAAAAATGGAACTACCATAACTACTAAGTAAATCCAAAGCTCCACAAAAGTCCTTGGATCTGAATGACCTTGGTGAAGATAACTGGTAAAAACTTAAGCGGTGCAACAGGAATGTCAGATTACCACACTTGGGTTGTGTGATGTTTTCCAGTTCAGATTCTGGGGAGAGCACAGCCCTGATTCTGTCCTTATGCATGTGTTGAATGATTTTTTTGGTACTGAGGAATCGGGCCAATGAAATGTTCCTTCCTCACCTTTCCCGAGCTGCCATACGTGTTGTGATGTGGCACAACTCCTGTTATTGTTTCTGTGATTTGACACTGACTGATATTTCTGGGGTTGTTCTCAGATTACTTCTATTACATTTCCATGGGAAGGTGGGGTTCACTTTATCACCACATTCTCTTTGTCCTGTGGAAGTGACAGGAATGGGAGCTCTTCTCTTTATTAACTGATTCATACACATTTTAAAACATTCTGTGAGGCTATGGTTTGAACTCGCACAGTAAACCGGTAAAAAAGGCTATATTTAAAGAAGAGCAATATCAGATTTACTAAGGATGTTAACCTGAATATTAGTCTTGGGTATTAATCCAAAAATGTATTAAATAAAGGATACCTTAGGTTGCCCTGAAATGTACTTGTGGTGTCCTGGGCCAAATAATATGTATTTCCATGCTTATTGTCCACAGTTTCTGAACTATGGCCAGGCGGCAGATGTATGATGAACCTATTTTAGGCCATAAACATTTGATTCGGCACCTTATTAGCTGCAAAGTCATATTTCTGTTGTACAGTTTCAGAGTGAATTTGTTTAGTATTATGTTTTTTAGTTTCAGTCAGACAATGCGTAGCCAACCAGCTTGTGTTTCTCCCTAGACATTCCCAGAATACAATGTTTTAGCCTTTCATAGATAGTCCCATACTATGTCACAGGATAGCTCAATGCATTATTCTGTAAATTTATGTATGATCAGGACCATGACAGACCACTGACCAAGCAGAAGGATGGCCATTGCTTTACTTTGTGTATCTTGTACAGCAGGCTACCCTATTCCTAATGACAAACTAGTTGGCATGTATGCAGCAAGCCAGGGCAGCACTATACTGTTTTGTACAAGATGTCATGACTTTAAGTGGATATTGTTGAGCCTAAATGTTTTTATTAATTTGCAGGCTTTTACTGTATCCAATCAAACTCAAATACCCTATACTTACAGCACTCCAGGTTATCACTGTTTTATATGTCTGTTAGTGTATAACTGTATGTGTGTATATGTACTTGGATATATCTGTATTTGTACTGGTGTATAAATGTGCATATCAGTATCTGTTTGTGTGTCTGAGTAGCTCTACCCGTTGTGGAGTAAAGTGATATATCAGTGTGTGTGTGTGTGCGTGTCTGCACAGCTCTGTCTGTTGTGGAATTGGACTGATGTATCACTGTGTGCGTGTCTGTGCTGCTATATTGTGGAGTTGAAGAGTAATGTACGAATGTGTGTGTCTGCTCAGCTCTACCTGTTGTGGAGTAAAGTGATGTACCTGTGTGTGTGTGTGTGTGTGTGTGTGTGTGTGTGTGTGTGTGTGTGTGTGTGTGTGTGCGCGCACGCAGCTCTATCTGTTGTGGAGTTGAAGAGTGATGTATTTGTTTGCATGTGTCTGCACAGCTCTGTCTTTTGTGGAGTTGAAGAGTAATGTACTCTGTGTGTGTGTGTGTGTGTGTGTGTGTGTGTGTGTGTGTGTGTGTGTGTATCTGTGCAGCTGCAGTTGAAGAGTGATGTAGCAGAGTGCGTGTGTGTGTGTCTTTGCGTAGTTCTGTCTGTCATGGAGTTGGAGTGATGTATCTGTGTGTGTGTCTGCACAGCTCTGTCTGCTGTGGGTTGCAGTGATGTGTGTGTGTGTCTGCACAGCTCTGTGTGTTGTGGAGTTGGAGTGATGTATCAGTGTTTGCATGCGTCTGCGCAGCTCTGTCTGTTGTGGAGTTGGAGTGATGTATCTGTGTGTGTGTCTGCACAGCTCTGTTTGCTGTGGAGTTGCAGTGATGTATCAGTGTTTGCGTGTGTCTGCACAGCTCTGTCTGCTGTGGAGTTGTAGTGATGTGTGTGTGTGTGTGTGTGTCTGCACATGTGTCTGCACAGCTCTGTGTGTTGTGGAGTTGGAGTGATGTATCAGTGTTTGCATGCGTCTGCGCAGCTCTGTCTGTTGTGGAGTTGGAGTGATGTATCAGTGTTTGCGTGTGTCTGCACAGCTCTGTCTGCTGTGGAGTTGCAGTGATGTGTGTGTGTGTGTGTGTGTGTGTGTGTGTGTGTGTGTGTGTGTCTGCACAGCCCTGTCTGTTGTGGAGTTGGAGTGATGTATCAGTGTTTGCGTGTGTCTGCACAGCTCTGTGTGTTGTGGAGTTGGAGTGATGTATCAGTGTTTGCGTGCGTCTGCACAGCTCTGTCTGCTGTGGAGTTGCAGTGATGTGTGTGTGTGTGTGTGTGTGTGTCTGCACAGCTCTGTCTGTTGTGGAGTTGGAGTGATGTATCAGTGTTTGCGTGTGTCTGCACAGCTCTGTCTGCTGTGGAGTTGCAGTGATGTGTGTGTGTGTGTGTGTGTGTGTGTGTCTGCACAGCTCTGTCTGTTGTGGAGTTGGAGTGATGTATCAGTGTTTGCATGTGTCTGCGCAGCTCTGTCTGTTGTGGAGTTGGAGTGATGTATCAGTGTTTGCATGCGTCTGCACAGCTCTGTCTGTTGTGGAGTTGGAGTGATGTATCAGTGTTTGCGTGTGTCTGCACAGCTCTGTCTGCTGTGGAGTTGCAGTGATGTGTGTGTGTGTGTGTGTGTGTGTGTGTGTGTGTGTGTGTGTGTGTGTGTCTGCACAGCTCTGTCTGCCTTAGAGTTGGAGGGATGTCCATTACTTGAAGAGATAGACTATTTTATCTGAGCAATGGCTAGTTTTTATTATTGTCTTCTCTTTGCAAATCTTTGAAAATTTTGGGACATTCATTGCTTGTGTTGCAGATTATGCAACAAGTAAGTTGTCGGACATAGTAAATGGGAATGCTAAACTGCATTAATCCGGTCTTCTGTTCCTTGACCTTTAATGGAGAAACTTCTCTGTCCTGTGGGAAACGACAGGAAGGGGAGCTCTTCCCTTTATTAGTAACTGTGTTTCATACTCATTTTAAGATGTTCTCATGAATGGCTGTTACTTTTAAATCTTCCCTTTGTTTGCATCCTGACCTTTATCTTTCCTGATGTTCCATGCCCCTTCTGCTTCTCTTGGGGTTTTTGCACCCATAATACCCACTTCAAGAGCAATTATAGTCAACTGCAATTTGAGTGACAGCGATCAAAAAAATGTATTTGGTGTTCAATTATCTAGACCTTGTCAAAATATGTTTCGTAACTCAATTTATTTTTCTGATTTCTATCCATTCTGTGGTAGGAGCAAGAACAAGCAGCATCTTTTTAATCTGACGTTTTCATTTTTAATCCTAAAAAAGTATTCAACTTGCAAAACATCGTTACAAATAAATAGAGAGAAGAGCATGCATGCAGTTATGGCTTTGCTAATACAATTTACTCAGAATAAAAACATTACTGTGGTTAAACATTTTTAAAGTTAAAACACATTTTAGTACATTATTTCTGTGAAGGCTTCTTGAGCTAATCTGAAAACACTGGTTCCTCCAGCAGTAGCCAAAAATTAACCAGCTTCTAAGTTTGTAACTTCATAGATTAGCTTTTGACTTAACCTAAGACATGCTTAGTCAGATGTGTTTTGTTTTTATTTGTGAAATTACACTTGTATTATCTGGATCATCAATAGCAAAAGCTTCAATTTAACATAAATACAGCTGGTGAACATTTGCTGTTTTAACCACGTTGCATTTCTTCATTCTGTCACAAGTATGCAGAATACAGAACACTAATTTTGAAGAATAACATAATCTGTTGCATGTTTAGGTAACAGTTATTTTTATCCTCAGTCTATTCTCCTTTTCTGTATTCTCATGCTGAGAACTGAACAGTCATATTCCTAACCCCCTGAACTCTTATAAGGATTACCTTCACTAGGACCTCTATGAGATCTGTCCTCAGTTCAAGCATTACCTGTACTCGAGCCTCCGTGAGGTCTGTCCTCAGTGCAAGCTGTTCCCTCGCGTAGACATCAGGATAGTGTGTCTTCTGGAAGACCTTTTCCAGTTCCTCCAACTGGTAGCTGGTGAAAGTAGTTCGATTCCTTCTCTTCTTGCCTTTATTACTCTCAGAATCCACCTTGTCCATAGGGCTAGGAGGGTCAGCACTGACTCTATCCTGTGTCACCTTCACTCCAGCTTCTTTCACACTGAGATAACTGCTGTCCATCCCCTTATGATCAGGGTTCTGGGGCAATTCTGAGTCTGTCAAGGGGCTATCTTTAGCTGTAGGAAGAAGTATATAGATATATATATATGGTCAGGAATTACATTTGGCAAAATAAAATAAAAGTATACTTTTTATAGCATTAGACAGGGGGTATTTTAAACAAAACTGGTAACAATATATTTCCTTAGTGAATTACCAAATGTGGCAGCCTTCATTTGCTGGCTGGCAGCACAGTGATAAAGTAAACAAAGCTATTTTGTCCTGTATGGAATATTAGATTCAATCTAATGTATGCAGAAGCCAGAACCTATGAAACATCAGAGGCTAGCATTTATTCAGTAAATACAGCACTGTGATTATGCTCCAAAGTCAGAAGAAAGTCAACTTTGTTAAGCACCTTTCTGATGTAAGAAAAGCACTTAACAAAGTTTTGTTTAGAACCTTTAACCATTATTATGCTCTTGTTTTGTACTGTAGCATAAAGAGCAGCTACCACAAAACAGTAGCAGCTTTAAAAGCTGTATGCCACATTTCTTTTTTTTTTTTTTGTCTTCTGTTGGTAACAGACTGGAACCTACAGGTGATGTCCCCAGAAAGTGTGACAACACCTTCCCAGTGTCCCCCCCACATCGGTTGATCTTCATCAGTCCTTAGAGATTCAGCTTTGGAGGGCAGCAGGATACCCAGTAGGTGATAGCAGGACTGTCCCACTACAGACAAACCAATGTCCAACATTGCATAAAATGGTAACCTAAATGGAGAGAAATAAAACTAACCAACATTAAACAGATATGAAAGATAGTGAGAAAGAGAGGCACACAACAATAAAAAACTTATCAGGTATATGCTTGACTGTCAATCATAAAAGTAACTTGAGAAATACAAAGCTGTTAGTTCCGCAGTAGTAATTTGGTGAATATGCCTGATCAGGCAGGCTTCAAGGGTAAGGTGGAATTACAAAAAGTGGATTAGAGGGGGCATTAGGACATTAAACTCACCCATACCTCCTGCCTATATTTGGGAGTGCAGTGGGGGACAGTAGGATGCATGGAAGATGTGGAGGTGATGCTCCTACTGCTATATGTTATAACAAAATGATAAGGGTAACTTAGCAGACATGGCCAGCTGTATATATGTCACACAGGACAACATGTTGACTATTCCAGTGGAATGCAGCAGCAACAGCAAAACTAATGGCCTATAAGGGGCAGCATTTAGCATGTGGCAGAGAAGTAATACTGTATCTATCAGCCAGAAGTACAAGTCACAGAAGTTATAAAAATAGCATGTTCTAGGTATGCTATATAAGTGACACTACTATGAGCCTTGGTTAAGCAGCACTTGCAGAATTCAGGGAAATTCATAGATTTTAGATTAGATTCATAGATTAGTAGTAGGCTAATTGCCCTTATGAGCCATTTTAAGCCTAGCCAATTACCCCATGTGAGAATCAAACCCTGCACCTTGTGTCTGCAAGGTAAAGACCTTAACCATTCTGCCATCCTCCCACCATAAATGTGACAACATGTGACAAATGCTCCATGTAGGATTGGCAGAGCTGTGGGAGAGCACACAGTGCAGTAGGTGGCCACATGCACAAATATGTGGTAGAGCATGGTACTTGGTATGCTGGAGGGTCAAGCCATGCCAGACATATGCTTCCTACCATGACAGTGTGGTTGCTGCACCTTACGTAGGCTGTGTAGATGATACACACCTTTTCAACCATGAGAAATATAGGTGTGCCCAAAGGTGCGTATTTCTGTAGGCATTGCATGGCAGTAATAACCAAAACATGCTATTCAAGAAATCCGTTCCTGTGACATCTCTAAGTGGCTACACAAATATGGTTCTGAAGAGGAAATCCATATGGTTTTGGAAGAGGAGAGGAGCTGAATCTCCTTAGTCTGCTCAGTAGCTGGAGACAATTTTACATGGAAAACATGCCCTGTGATAGCTCTGGAAGTTACAAATGGTTGTTGTTGTTTGTTTGTCTTTTCAGCTTTTCCCAGTTAGGGGTCGCCACAGTGGAACTCCAGTCCACTAATGATTGACAGTAGATTTTTTATGGTGCCAAGTTGCCAGCCCAATGCCCAACCTACAGCGAAGGCATGCCCATTCACGCATGTCTTTCGGAGGCCAGTCGACTGCAGGGAGGACATGCAGACTCCACACAGAAGGCACTCCAGCCGTGAATCGAACAGGAGAACCTCTTGCTGTGAGGCAACAATGCTACCACTGTACCACCATGAATGGAAGTTACAAATGGTATTGTAGTGAAATGCATGTGGCATTTGCATTTATAGAACTCTTCTCCCACTGGCACGGAAGGTCAAGGTGGTACCTGTTCAGCTCACTATAGTACTGGCACTGTTTTCCTGAGTCAGTGGCACTTGTTGTAGCAATCACCTCTTTGGCAAGGCAGTACCAAGAAATCCCCATCCCCTAAACAGGAACTCCTGGTGGTCTTTGCATATTATGTACAGGAATAACCTAGACTTCTTAGAACACCACCTGGGAGCCCTGACACACTGTGTGTCTTCAGAAGACATAGACATTTCACAGGTCACAGACTGGAGGATTACAGTACTGCATTTGCATCAACTAATGTTTCTGCCATCACATGATGCATAACAATGGCCACTGAGGCAGCGTGGCAGGTCATGATGTCAGCATATAGTTGTGCATAAATGCATGGCATGATGGCATGGTGTTATAGTGTGAATGGTATCATGTTACAGTTGTGTGCAGCCCAAACACCCTCATCCCATTCCATTACTGCAGTTTAGCACCTCTAGGGGGCTACAGAAACATGTTTAATTTATCCATATGCCTGCTAGGGTGACTGACCCATCCATGCTCAATACATTGTGCAGCCACTCTTGTTGATGTACAGTGTAGCACAACCTTGGTCCAGTGCACTTCAGAAATATCATTTACGTCTAATTGTCTCATTAACATAATTTCTTCTCAACCAGTCTATAGAAATAGCAGATCGTAGTTTAAATAAACTAGTAGACTGGACTACGGTTTTAAAATTTGGATTTAAAAGTGTGGGTATAAAGTTACATATCTCGAGCAAGTGGAAAATAACTGAATATGATGATGACTTGTATAAGCTCTTGTGGGAGTGACCGCAGTATATAAGATGCAGCCAAATTTAAAAAATAAATTGGAAGCTGAAGCTACTAAAATAGAACTGAAAGGTAGTAAGAGATTAGGTATTAAGATGTGTGCATTTTGTGCACATTGTAAATTATATATATATATAGAGAGAGAGAGAGAGAGAAAGTGTCTTATTAAAGGCATGTACTTATTCTTTTAAAGTTTTCCCAAAGCTTTGATTGTACCTCTAATGGGCTATTTCACTTGGCTTTTTCTGATTTTTTTGTAAATTTTATGTAGGTAAAACCAAACATGTTGAAAGAGAGAAGTTATGAAGACTGTTATAATATTAGTGACTCAAACTGTAACAAAGAGTTGTTTAAACACAAAAAGAATTGTAAATGTGTATTATCTAGTGCCTGGGGGGAGGTTGAGTATCCTGAGCTTCTTTTACAAATAAGGTAAAATGCCTGTGAACTCAAACAGAGCTGTTAAATCATAGCTTTTTTTAAACTGAGATTTATTCTGTTTTTATCAAACTTATATTTTAATTGTTCATTTAATTAGTAAGTGGATTAATCCGTATTCATTGGTGTGATCATGTCATGAATTGTTGTAAAAAAGGAACCATGTTCCATTTGTGATTAGTTCTGATGAAGTCCTATATTTATAAGGAACAAAGGTGCTTAACTTTTTTTATTAAAAGGCTGTATTGTAAAGAATCCATTCTGTCTGCTAAATATACTTGTGGTAATTACAATGCTTATAACAGTAAGGAATTTGCAAACATTGTACAAAAAAAAGGAACAAAGAAGAGAATTAATTTAGGACATTTATGACCACTATAGCTGATATACATTTTCAGAAGATGTTAGGGAAGTGTCTTGAAACATAAGCTGCTGTTCTGGTGCTTAGAATTGTATTGGGGGGGGGGGTTGAATAGGGAGGTGCACACAGAAGGGATTGTTTATAGGCTACAAAGTTTACTGCCACTGCAGTTACTCTTGGAAGCATAAAGGCTGTATACACACGCACACTCACATATGCGCACACACACATACATGCATCTGGACGCACACTCACATGTGCACACACACACACACACACACACACACACACACACACACACACACACACACACACACACACACACACACACACACACCAGTTTTATAGACAGCTATGACTAACTGTAATTCAGTAGTGATGTTAAAGCTAGGTGACCAAAGCATTCTGATAAGGTTATTACAGTATAACAGTGTTTGGGCAAGATTCAAATGTAGCACTGAAGACCCATTTTTGAGAAATTAGTCTGAGGATTGTGGATGGAAAGAAATTAATGGCTTTTCAGATATATTGCTTTCTCCAGATGCCATACAGATTGTGTGTGTGTGTGTGTGTGTGTGTGTTTTCTTGCCCGCAGATAATTATGCAACAATCACTTTACAGAGAGTGGTAAAAAGAAGTCCTGTGCAGTTAACTGTTGACAGTAGCCAAAATTCTGTACAAAAGGGTGCATGTGTATGTGGGGGTTACATACAAATGATGAATGACTTACTCTAGGTTGAGGCCAAGGTTTTTCTTGGGTTTGTTTGGCAGGTAAGGCCAAAGTACATTATGATGCCATGTGCTAGCAAACTTTTGTTTGTGAAACTACCCTAGATACACAGCCACTTGTAGTAGGCTTCTCCTGGAATCAGAATTCTTTGGTCACAGCACTAGCTTTATGGTTAGTCATAGCTGTATAATAGCGATGTATTTCTGTGACTTCAGTGTCCAGCAGTCAGGATGACCGTAATGAGGGATATCAGTGAAGGGAAGAGGAAAACAAGAGTTAGGCTAGTGAACATAAGCATGAGTGGAAGAACAGTAACAGAAAAAAAAACGTAGTTGGCAATGTCAGTACTTTGTATTTTCAACAAAGCTTCAGGGAAATACATTTTGATAAGGGAATGACACTATAGTAGGTAACATCATGAAGGTATAAATTTGGAGTAGTTTTGAATTAAAGTGTTAAAACATCTCATATCAGTGCTGACAAATTCATTATCAGAATAACCCCACAATAGCAATAAGATACTAATGGCATGGTATTCACTATTGCTCTAGTTGTGAGGCATGGTATTCACTATTGGTCTAGTTGTGAGTTCCAGCAGGAAGGGGATTAGATCATGCTGGCAGAGGTAACATTCTGCTCTTGGGATGGTGCACAGCTAGGACAGTGCTGGGGCACTGGCCTCCATTGCAAAGAAGGGATAATGATCGTGAAGTATGATCCTGTGTGGTGAATAATGTACATGAGAACTAGCACTATTACTGCTGCTCATTGCATTATGCATGCACAGTGTCTGTACCTGTCCAGCACAACTTCTCCTGCTAAAGGTGTGAGCAGCTATAGCTGAATGAAACGGTGGCGACAGGCTGTACAAACACAGCAGTGGGAAGCGCTGCACAACTGCAGCCCAAATCATCACTTGTAGTGCATCCTTTATCTCAGTCCCCTCATTCTGCTCCCTGAACTACTCTCCTGCTATTCTGAGCCAACTGTCCATTGCTTGGGATACTATCTGGTCTTGGGTCAGTATCACTGTACACGGAAACTCTTCCTGTCTGCCAACATGTCAAACAAATCCAGTGTCAGAGTAGAAGAAAATGTGCTGGCTTCAGACTAACAAATAGTATTTGTTAAAGTAATAAGGTCCCCAGGAGGGATATTTTCCAAGTTTAGGGTTAAATTAAAAACAAAACATACGAATTTGATAGTTACCTTCACCAAATTAAACATGGTATTCTCACTTTTTGGATTTACAGTTTTCTTATATTTTCAGCGTACTATTCTTATCCTTCATTTATACCTTTAAAATGTTCACTGTGCTTATATGCTTATAGTAATTAATATCATATATACTCTAAATTTAATGTACTACAGTAGTACTGTAGCCAAAATGTTAAAAATAGAGAAACCTTTCACGACTGCATTTGCCAGTTAATGTATTTTGCCTCACATTTTCAGTGTACTTATTTTCAGTAAATTCCTCTATGACTTATGGTGTTAACATTTTATGGTTTTGCCTCAAAGGATCACATCACAATACACTAGAAAATCATATTTTAAGACAGGACTCCAATAAAAGTGGCTGTGTTTTTGATTTGGAGTCACACACAGGAATGCTAACAATTTAAAACATTTAGATTATGGATGCTTAGAAAATTTCATATAAATGCATTCCCACAATTATTTAACTCTGTTTACATTCAGATTTTGATGAGTGAAGATGTGACTGTAGCCCAGGCGAGATGGTAATTCAGAAGATCTTGATAATAACTATTGCTATTGTGGGAGTGGAGTTTTTGAGATATCTGGAGAGGAATGTCTGAGAGTAGGTACAGTAGAAGAAGATGGATAGTTTTCTTTCAGATTGTGATGATAGAAGGTACTGCCAGTCATGCCAGGAGAAGTAGGGCAGTGGATGTACAACTTGTGCCAGCACAGTTAGCTGAAATTTTGTAAATAGTTTTATGTCATTTGTATATCAAACTGATTTGTACAGATGCTTGTACTGAAAATGTATTTGTGAGGGTTGTTTGTGTTAAACTGTATCAACAGTGCACCCTGCTGGAACGAAAAGAAATGTACATGTATTATTGTAACTGAATTAAATGTATATGTTTTAGTAGAGGATACTGGGACAGCAGAGGTTGACCAACTAGCTTAATTTATGAAAAATAAGGGAAATGTAAATGAGCTGTTAGACAATTAAAACAGTACCCCACAGTGCTTAATAAGACCAGAGACGGTGAATCTAGAAGAAGCCTTTTTTTCATTGGCTCAGTAAAAAGAGGGGAAGCCCCTGGCACTGCCATAAACATTTAGATGTGTTGTAGCCATCTATGCTAAATTCCTGTCTTGGCTTCAAAATGGGATACTGTGAGAACCTAGAGTCAGGTGACCAGATGAGATCATTCTGCAAGCCATCTTGGATATTATATTTTACAGGGAGTAATCTCTGAGTATTGAGTATTCTGCTTTGGGAAACCTGACTAGAAAGACTGATCATGTATTTCATTGTGCCTTGCTCTATCAAGTAAGTTATTAGGAAATAGTAATTCTGCTAGATTCAGTCAGGAATATGAAAACTTAGTGAAATATTTCTAAAAATAGTGAAAATCCAGTGAATAGTGAAACTTAGTTTAGAGACTGTTTTTCTTTATTTGCTGTCTATCAATGTTATTTTTCAGTATTTCCTGTGATTTGCACTCTGTAGTTTACTGTAAATATATATTTAGTAATTTAGTATTTTCTTCTTTTATTATTAAATATATTTAAACTTTTCATTGTGCCTGGTCCTTTTTAGAAAATATTTAAGCTTTGAGAGTATTTGCACATATTCATATGGTGATAACTCTGGCCACTCTTGAAAGCCTTGTTGTTTGGTCAGCATTGCCATTTGTATATAATATTAACTTCACTCAGCATAATTTGATACCCTATTAAGAGCCTTATAGTAATTGACTAGTGGCAGTGAATCTACCTTATAGACTGGGCAAAGCTTGTATAGCAGGTATTCCCAGGTGTGTGTGTGTGTGTGTGTGTGTGTGTGTGTGTGTGTGTGTGTGTGTGTGTGTGTGTGTGTGTGTGTGTGTGTGTGTGTGAAATTTAAATCTGAGTGTGTACGTCAGTTACTTGGGGCAGGGACATGAAGCACTATTTTCACAGTGCAAGTGAGGTAGCCTTATTGGGGGACCTGGGGAGAGGCAGATAGAGACACCCAGACCCCGGGCTGAGTGTGTGCCCTGTGTGCTCTTAAGGGGAAATTGCACTTGATGTAGAGAGGTCTGCATCTGGAAATACTGACTGTATCCATTTCTATTCCAAGTGCACATTCCTCTCCTGTATAAGTGGTGAGGATTCAGGCTCCTTGATTACTGTCCCAGTGTGGGGATGCCACACAGATAAATAAAAAAAGGAAGTCAGGTTAGCTGATGAAGTGTTTTCCAGATGACCTGGGTTCAGTTAGTGGTCCAGAGACTTGATCAAGCAGGTAGGGAAGTTGGGTTGGCTCACCCATCCCAGTGTTATGTCTTTCCCTCTTGGGGGAAGGTGCAGTAGTGCACTCTAGTGCATAGCAACATGAGGGCAAGAGTGTACAAAAGAGTGCATGAATATGAGCTGACCAGTGTGGTTATGTAGAAGTATGCATGCATTCATAGCAGCTTGGTGTATCCAGGAACTATATTACAACTACTGGCTGATATGGGAGGTCTACTAGGAACACCGACAATCTCCAAAGGTAAGGACCAGGAAGAGTAATATAGTCAGAGGTCAGTTTCATTTATTTTAGACTTTGGAGATGAACAGTAAACTCATCACCACATAACATGCATTATGAGCTTTATTAAACATTATAAAATCCTTCTGGTTCCTCATCTAAAGCATTCAAGGAATCTGAACATCAGTGTAAAACCAATATTTAAAAAGTTACTGAAAATTATATCAGCATAATATTAACCAATCGTTCTTGGCCATTTAACTTCCTGATTTACCCCCTTTATGTTTCAGTATACCATGCTTTAAAGTATAATCAGCACAGTGGTGCAGGTGGTGTAATAAGCCTCACAGCAAACCAGCAGGTTCTCCTCTCCGGCTCGGTGCTCGGCTTCTGTTTCTGTGTGTTTGTTCTGTTCTTGTGTTTGTTGGGTTTCCTCCTCCACTCGGGTTCCTCCTCCCACATTCAAGCAGCACATCATCTGAGCATTTTCTCCCGGGCTGAAAAAAAAGGCTCTGTGGGGAACCTAGGGGACATTCCCGGTCAACAAATGTTAAATAAATAAATAAAATAAATAAACTGATTATTTATAATGCAGCCATACCTTAAATTCTAAAACATTTCCAGTATTAATTACACATTTTAAGATGCTAGCCATTAAAATGCTAGCACAGACCTGTCAACTCTGAGCATTAAAAAATCATACCACTGGCATTTACAAATCATAGAAGGGGGTAAGAAGGAGGCCCACTTCTTATTTTTCCCAACTGAAGTTCTTTATATACTAAACTCTATACAGTTGGTGAAAGTGAGTCTTACTATAGGCTTACTTTATTTAATGACATATGCACCCCAAACAAGCTCTTACGTTCTGAGGAACTACTTCTTCTTTCGGCTTTTCCCAGTTAGGGGTCGCCACAGCGGATCACCTGTCTGCTCATGATTGGTAGTAGAGTTTTTATGGTATCGAGTTTCCAGCCCGGCACCCAACCTTCCACAGAAGACACACACATGCACGCACGCACTCACGCCTAGGGCCAATTTAGAGTGTCCAATCCACTTACAGCATGTCTTTGGGATGTGGGAGGAAACTGGAGCACAGGGAGGACATGCAGACTCCACACAGAAGGTACCCCAGCTGAGGATCGAACCGGAGAACCTCTTGCTGTGAGGCTACAACATTAACTGCTGCAGCACTGTGGCCACCCCCTCTTACGTTCTGAGGAAGACTAGTCAATTTATGTGCAAGGATAAATCTGAGTGCCAAAATCATAGGTCTCTGCGTAAATCTTTGTAATTGAGAGGTATGGGCTAGCATCATTTGCATGACCTCTCTTAAAATGTAGTAGTAACGGACTGTCCTACTTCCCTTTTCAGACTGAAACTTTGGATACCCCTGTCTCCATCCATGACTAGCACCTCCATTTCTGGCAGTTAGATAATCTTAGAATAATAAACTGAAGTTGGTGAGGTGAAGGCAGTGGATGTTTCTCTGTATCTTATAGGATAAAAGGATTTCTCTTTATTTCTGGAGATGACACTGACATGTTAAACATCCATCAGTGCCCCAAAATGCAAAGGTTGACAATGGGGGTTGCTGGGGTTAAGAACCCTCACGGGTATTTTCTTATAAGTATGGGGCAGAGAATGTGGTGGTTAAAATGGCAGGGAAAACACCAAAAGAGAAGTTAGATATGCAATTTAATTTGGTTTGGCATTTTTCTTTATATTTGGCATCTGTTGAGACTGATGGACAAGGAGTCCATAAAATGCAATAAAGTGATGAAACATCCAAGTTACAATTCTGTATTTAGGTTTTGGATGGGGAATGGAGGTTATCCCTGGAGGTTAGGAAAAATACTTCACATCACACACACACACACACACACACACACACACACACACACACACACACACACACACACACACACACACACACGACACTTAGAATTTCACTTACTAGAGGACACTAGCAGAGGACAGTAGCACAGTTTTATTTATTTCATATAAATGACACTGGCAGATAGAATACCCACCAGTGTCCCAGACTGTGAAAATAGAAATGTTAAGCAGCCTCACTACAACTAACAGGTGTGTGTCTGTGTGTGTCTGTGTGTGTCTGTGTGTGTCTGTGTGTGTCTGTGTGTGTCTGTGTGTGTTTGTTGTGGGTTTTTAAAATGGTAATGGTTAGATTACCAGATGGTGGCCCTTGCTACAAGAAGAAATTGTCGGGATTTTTTATCATTTGTTTTGCTTCAGATAAGTTATTTACAGTTTTGTAAACAAGATGAATGCTAATGTCAAAATCTCAGTCAAGAATGCACTGATTCCTGTGGAAAGGGTTTCAGGCCTGTGGTCACTGAAGAGGGCACTGCACTGGCCATACTTTGTCATCCCACAAAAGGGGGTCTCCCAAATGAATATGTTTTAGCTGTAGAGATGGCAGAAGTAAAAATATGCAACAGTTCCTTTCTGACACATAAAACAATGAACTTAACAAAATCTCTGCAAATATTTGAAAATGTAACTATTAGAAAAGACCAAACTAGCTTGGATATTTTAATCTTTTTGGCAGAAAAGTGACTAGCTTAATAGGCCTTAACAGTCTCTTTTAGTGGTATAGAGTTTCTGACCCTGATTATATCCCCCCCCAGAGAGCCTGGATTTAATTATGGACTTGGGTCCTACAGAATCCAGTTCAGGAGGGATGAGTATGAGTGACCAACGATGGCTTGTTGATCTAATTTGGAGGGTGTTGGCAGAGTCCTACCACAAGGGCTGTACCTTGGAGAATACCTGGGATTGCAGCACTTGCATTAGAACACTGCAAGGTTTGAGCCTGGCAAAGAATGCCACACCTGTACACTACCTAGAATCATTAGTATGAGGAGGCATGCACTAATCCTGAGCCTGGAATAGTGGGCACTGCACCTTGACCCCCTGGTGGTGCCGGGGGTAATAGGAGCATACATAAAATCTTACAGTCCAATGAGCTTATGTTGTATTGAACTCATTAATTAATTTTATAAATTTAAAAAGATTCCATTAATTGTGGTTCTGGATAAATGAACTGTAATACAAAAATCTAGGCTTAGGTTTGATGTTGTTTTGAGCTTGTATTAATTAAGAGATGCAATATGGCAGGAAGTGAGTAGTTCATGTTTCACTGTCGATGCTCTTCATTGTTTGGTCACAAGGGTGCAGCCTTAGTAAAAGAATAAGTTACCCAAGACTCTGCCATGGTCAGTAACTAAATGATGCCACGTATGAAGTAAACTCCATTGAATAAGTTACCCAAGACTCTGCCATGGTCAGTAACTAAATAATGCCACGTATGAAGTAAACTCCATTGAATAAGTTACCCAAGACTCTGCCATGGCCAGTAACTAAATGATGCCAGGTATGAAGTAAACTCCATTGTCATTCCTTTTCTCTCTGGTAATGTAAATCAGTGTTGATAGCATGGCAGTGTACCGGGCTTGTTCATAGGTTCATACTAGGCTATCTGCCCTAGGGCATTTATAAGCCTAGCCAGAGTGTGTTTGGCTTTCGCCACCCATTTTAAATTAATTTTGCTATGCCCTTTTTCGAGGTTAGTATACTGTGCCTCTGTCTAACAGTGACACAGAAGTGATACCTGGGGTAAACCAATGATCTCCCATCCACTCATCAAGATTCCTCTTGAAGAGAGTCAATGAGGGACTCTGCCTAACCTGGACTGGGATTTTATTCCAGAGTGAAGGGAGCCCCTGGGTTATGAATCTGTCCCTCCAGCATGTCCTATTTATTTCAGTGCTGAGGTTCAAGTCTCTCGAGCGCGTAGCTCGATGGGACTTGGATTTTCTGAGGTGCAACATGTCCATTAATTCTGGGTTGGACATGCCTTTATACATCAGGCACAGATCGCCTCTGAGCAGGCGGTATGCCACTGAGTAGAGCTGGAGTTTCTTTAACCGGGCAGCATATGGCATCTGTTTGAGCCCTTTGATCCTCTTGGTGAGGTACTTTTGGGGTCTTTCCAGTTGCTGCAGGTGTCTGGTATGGTACATCCCAAAAGGGGCATTGTACTCAATTATGGGCCTGATGAAGGATGAGTAAAGAGGCATGATCTCCCCTGATCTAGATGTGAATCCCTTCATGATTAGGTGGGCTATATAAAATGTTTTTCTAACCACTTTGGCCACATGGTTGTCAAATGAGAGATTGCTATCAACTTGCGTCCCCAGGTCTGTAATTACTTCTTCTGTACTTAATGGATTACCACCTATGTGGTAATTTGTGGGCACTTTGTTTTTGCCAAAGGGGATGACTATACACTTTTTGGTGTTTAGCTTGAGGCCATGGCTCTGGCACCAGTTGTCTGTTTCTATGAGGCCCTTTTGGAGGATGCTTGTGTCAGCTGGAGAGTCAATTATGGCGCCCAGTTTGCAGTCATCTGCAAACTTGGTCAGCCACAGTCCTTCCGTGTTGGCCTGTACCTCCGAGAAATATATACCGAACAAGAGAGGTCCCAGGACTGAGCCTTGTGGGATGCCACTTGTAACTGGTTTGGAGTCTGACATGACTCCAGCAATTCTAACCATGTGGGTTCTGTCCTTGAGCCAGTTTGCAACCCATCTAGTGACACAGGGGTTTATATTTAAGCTGGTGAGCTCATCTATAATGCCCGAGTGGGGTATTGTATCGAAGGCTTTTGTGAGGTCCAGGTAGGCTGTGTGGACCACCTTCCCTGTCAATGGCCTTGGTGACTGTTTCAAAGAAATCAACCAGGTTTAAGAGGCAGGATCTGCCCTTAACAAAGCCGAACTGGGTAGGATCCAGTGCCTGTAGGTCCCCAATATCTTTATTTAGGAGGTCCATGATCCTTTCCATAGCTTTGCAGACCAAGCTAGTCAGGCTTATGGGGCGATAGTTTCCAGGATCCGTTGAGGCACCACCTTTGTGGAGAGGGACCACTGTTGCTGTATGCCACTCTTTGGGTACATATCCTGTAGTAAGGCTGAGATTGAACAGTAGTTTTATGTTTGGGTTTAGCTCTTCTTGGAGTTCATGTAGGATGCAGCCCGGGACACCGTCTGGTCCCATTAATGCTGTGTTTTTTGCTATGGAGAGGGCAGCTCTTACCTGAGCATCTGAGATGTCAGGGAGGCAGCACTCTGCTGGGATAGATATTTGCCCTTTTGGTGGGGAGGGGGGGGGAGTTTGCACTGAACCTGTCAGCTAGGATGTTGGCAATGTCTGTGGGTTCGGTGTATTTTTTGTCATTTTGGACTAATTCTGAGCATATCTGGGAATTCCCACCCAGATTCCTAACATAACTAAAGAAAGCCTTGTGATTATCCTTAGTGTCCTGTGCAATTTTTCTCTCGAAGCTGGCCTTAGACCATTTTATGAGTGCCCATAGTTTTTTGCTAATACTGATCAGAGATGCCTTCCCTTTTTGGGATTTTGCTCTATCATGTAGTAGCTTCCTCCTTCTATTGTATAGTTTGTTTATGGCTGGGGTCCACCAGACAGGACATCTGCCTTTGGAGGATTGGGTCTTGGTTTTATTTGGGATTGCATGATCCATGCATTCTTGAAGGTGTTCATAGAATGCGTTTATAAAGGATTCTGCGGTCTGGGCCGTATTTTCCACAGGCCCGGGGGCTTTGAAGGATTCCACCTCGGTTTTGAGGAGTGTGAAATTTGCTTTAGAGAAGTTTTTCACTGTGGTTTTCAGGGCAGGGGGTGGAGTCAGAATGTGAATATCCAGTGAGATTAGTTTATGGTCTGATCTTACCAGTGAGGGATACACTTCTGGTCTGGAGCATAGAGTCCCCATGTTGGTGATGATCAGGTCTAGTATGTTTTCCCCTCTTGTGGGAGTGGTAACAAGTTGTTCCATAGCATTTGAGTTTATAAATTCTAGGAACCTTTGGGCTAGGGTGTTGGAGCTAGAGTAATGCTCCCAGTCTATGTTTGGGTAGTTGAAGTCACCCAATGTAATGGTGTTTGGAGAGACCTTCATATTTTCCAGTGTTCTCAGGAAGGCTGAGTGGGGTTCCTGGGTTTGGGAGGGTGGTCTGTAGCAGGCTATAAACTGGAAGGCAGTTTTACCCACTGTTAGTTGCACATGGATAGTCTCTGATGCTTCGTGCTGTGCCACCAACCTGGAAGTGTGGGTATCTTTGACAAATATTGATGCTCCCCCTCCTTTTGTGGTTCTGTCCAAGTTTTGGGGCCGAAACGCATGGTATGAGGTATAATCTGGTAGTGCTGGGGTGCTCTCGGGAGCCTTGAACCAGGTTTCTGTTACTGCACAGATATCGATGTTCTCCATGCTAAGGAGAGTTTCGAGTGCATGCATCTTGAGGTTTAGACTTCTGGTGGAGTAGCATTACTTAGTTTCTTATCCCTTGTGATAGCTATGGAGGTGGGTTTGTCTTTTTAGCTTTGTCTAAAAAAGGCACTATGGGGGTAGCAAGAGCCTTTGCCAATATCCGAAAGCCCAGGGGTGACAGGTGCAAGCCGTCCCTAGCGAAGCATTGTGGCTTGTCGAGCATGTCATCCCAGGCTGACAGGCATTGGATCCCCTTTGAATGACACCAATACTTAAGCCAATTGTTGAAATTGATCATCTTGTCTTCATATTGTGGCATCATTCTTGGTGAGGGTAAGATGCTACTCAAGGTCAGGGTCATACCAGCCTGGGCTACATGCACAGAGAGCTCCTCTATGTCTCTTTTCATGTAGTCCAGGGAGGTACGTCTCAGGTCATTCACACCAGCATGGACAATGACTGAGTCATATTTGTACTTGCCTTGGAGTGACCTGAGTGCTTGTGTTATGTGGCGGATCCTAGCGCCCGACAGGCAGCTCACCGTGACCCTCTCTTTGTTCAGCCTGGTGAATGGGACGTCAGTGTGCCTGACAATAGAGTCACCTATTACAAGTGTTTCAGGTGTGTTGTTTAGCCTTAAGGGCTGTAACTGTTCGGCACACTGACTTTGTGAGCTATGTGTTGCACGTGTTTTGTTTTGGGGTAGCGGTTGCTTGGGTGTCTGCTTTGGAGGTCTCTGCTGCTTAGGCAGATTTTTATTTAGAGCCTTCGAGTATGTTTTTGTGTGTTTATGTGTTTGGTTTGCTGTCGTGGTAGGTCTATGTGAGACTGGAATTGTAGTGAGTGTGGTTTCTTTCTCCTCCTCACTGGTTTCGCCAGTACTGAGTTGAGAGAGCTTAGCCTCCAGTATGGCTATATGGTTGCATCTCTCACATGTGTTAGAATTTGTTGAGAGGAGGGGAGGGTTGTCTGTGTACATGAGGCAGTTGTAACATTGCCTCAAGATTCCCAGATTCACCAGCTGGACTGGAGAGTAGATTGACAACTGACCTTTGGACATGCTAGAATAGTATTGGGAATTCCTTTATAATTGAAGAAAAGGGCCAATGGGGAACAAGGTACTCAAGGGGAGTTTGTGAGGGTGTAGTGCTTTTAATTTTTTAGTGCTGACTTATATAATTGCTTTAATGAGCAAGTGCCAGGTAACTTAAATGCAATGTGTTACAGGTAACTTAAATGCAAAAACAACAAACAGTAACTTTCTTTCAAGTGAAACAAGGAAATATGTACAGTAAGCAATACAGATATCACTAGGGATCCACAGAAGCGCTGAAAAGCCGTGTTTTAGGTGGAATTAGCGTTTCAAGGAAATAACAAGCAAACAAACAACAAGCATACAAATAAAGCTAGATTCAGCAGGCCTGGATCTAGTCTATGCTACAGCAAACAAGGTGTACCAATTTCAATAAGAAACAGTTCAAATATGAAGGCACTATAAGCCTTTAACCAGAAATTCCCAGCTTAGAAGGGCAGAGTCCAGCCTCTCCTCCCACAAGAGTGCAGACCACGAACCTTTCTAATGTAAAATAACTGGCCTGAAGCCCAAGTGCTTAAACCAGAATTAATACACTTTTAGAATAATAGACACTGAGCCTACAATCAGCAGTTCCCAACTTAGAAGGATGTAAGCTACCTGTTCTGCCACTACAGTGCAGACCACAAACCTTCTTAATGTAAAACAACTGGCCTGAAGCCCAAGTGCTTAAACCAGAATTAATACACTTTTAGAATAACAGACACTGAGCCCTCAATCAGCAGTTCCCAACTTAGAGGGATGTAAGCTACCTGTCCTGCCACCACAGTGCAGGCCACAAACCTTCCTAATGTAAAACAACTGGTCTGAAGCCCAAGTGCTTAATCCAAAAGGCTTAGAATGATAGCTACACTTTAATCAAGTTACTACCAAGCAGTAATAAATACAATTTAATACTTTAAAGAATGCCTGGATTAGTGCTCAAGTTATAAAAACAAAGCTAGATTGTGCAGGTTTTTGCAGGTGATGAAACATTTGTAGTGAGTCAGGCTACTGCATCTTTACTGTATGCATGATGCTAACATTAGACAGACCTGAAAATGCTCAATGTGCATGATGGAGGAATTTTTCAGTCCAGCATTTAAAGTATGTAACTTTTTAGATGAATAAAAGTAGCTCTTTGCACAGGGAATACTGTTATTTAATAATGTGCCATGTGTCTTTTGATTAGAGGTGAAAAAACAACCAACCAACCTTTTAGCCATAATTGCTGATGTTTTACTAGCTCTGTTGCTCTTATTTCAGTACTCCTGCCATACTCATTGATGTGGAGTATTAGAGTTTACTGCTTGAGTGGAAAACAAAGTGCTTCAGTCTGAGGTAAGATATTCTCAAAAATATTTTTCCTCCTCTGTCCAATGAAAATCATGTCTCTGCTATCGTACACCAAACCTCATTCTCTGGTAGTGGGGACCCTCATTCGTTCAGATCCCCTGGGGGGAGATACTTCCATCAAGTGGATAGGCATCGGAAGTTATTTTTGCTCTTGCTGTTATCCTGGCTGTGAGAGCACATTTTTGTATTTTGTATTTTTAGTCCCATCCCCACCCCCTGGTGGTGACATCTCCATTTGCATCACAGCAACGGCTACCCATCCTCACGCACATCTGCACATTTGCACTCCTTTGCATGCGAGACAATGAACTACTGTTAGTGACCCTTCCTGCGTGCAGCTTTTGGTGTTGTGTGCAAACTCTGTCACTCTACACTGGAGCAGTAGATATAGGCAATCAGGAGCCATCATGTTCAAAACAAGGATAGCCATTAACCATGTGCCTCAACCAGCCTGTCAGTACCCCTAGCCAGTGGTCAAACTCATGTCATTGGGATTGTAGTCAGGGCTTTATCCCTCTGTATCACTGGGCTGGCTTCTTCCCAGTATATAATATTTAATATATTTGATAATTATTCTATATTATGTATACAGTGATTGATTGCTGCTCTGTGTTTAATATGCTGCTACTGACCTTCTGTGTTCATCTGTTTTAATTATGAAACTGTTACTGATTACAATACTGTAATGTGGCATTACATTGTTTACTTTAGAGAGATAATGCATGATCATTTTTCTGTCTGTTGTTACATTGTTACTCATTCTTCTATTTTCATCCGTTTTTCTCATTCTCTTCTGTGAACTATTGCTGCATTGTAACTAATTTTACTCCTGCAATTGTTTTTTTTAACTATATAGTTCTGCATAAGTAAGTTTCATAGATCATGTCATCTATATGTATGAATATAAAAATATAAATGGTTCTGCATCAAAAAGCATTTCACGAGTTTAATAAAATCTGATCTCTTGCAAATGATTTAAAATCAACTCTAAATTATGACTGGTAAATAAAAATAGATTTTTTTTTCTTTATCTTGACTGTCAATAGCAATGCATCTAAAATACAGCTTTTTATGATTTCATATTTTACCTGTTGCCTGGAAAGTAATTTATAATGCAACCTTTTATTGCAGCTTAAATGTTAAAAAAGCATATCACACAATTTCACCCTTTCATATTTTCAGGATAAATAATGGAATGATTTATGACTAGTTTACAGAATATCTTGAAAAAACAACTTCTTAACTTACGTAAGGCATCTGTTTCAGAACAGATTTAACAACTTGTTGTTGTATCTTTCGGCTTTTCCCGGTTAGGGGTCGTCACAGCGGAACTCCGGTCCGCTAATGATTGGCAGTAGATTTTTACGTACCGAGTTGCCAGCCCTGATGCACAACCTTCAACGAAGGTACGCCCATTCACGCATGTCTCCACGCAGAAGACGGTTTAGCTGAGAATCAAACAGGACGTCTTACTGTGAGGCGACAACGCTACCGCAGCACCACCACCGCAGTTAACAACTATCGCTACTTTATTATGTCTAGTTCCTTTAAAGATCTTAGACACCCACAAATGCTCCAGGAGAGAGCTAAACAAATTGGTCAGTGCCTTAAACTGCAATAGGTATGCAGGGTTTGCAGAATGAGTTAACATGACGTTCTGAATTCCTTCACTATTTTTCTTTGTCGTTATTCATCAATGAACGAAAACTGACAATATCCAGTAGCAGCATCAAACCTCTCAACCTCTTAGACCACAAAATCTGGACAAAGCCATAAATAATGGGGGGACAAAGGCCCAAAATAAGGACAATTTTTAAATGTTGCTCTTACAAACTTAGAAATTTGATAGAATAACAGGTTTTGCATTAGCATGGATTTTCTGAAGGGTATGAAGCCTGAATGTCAAATGTCTGTCATTATTTTTTTAACTTAAGTCCTTCATGATTTGGTAATGATTTGCCAGAAAACCACAATTTTATGAGTAACAGACCAGAATATGAGGCAAAAATCTGGACGTTCTGCGTAAATCTGTACAGTTGAGAGGTATGAGCAGCATGAAGCTGTAATACCAATGTGCTGGTCGTGTACTTAGTACTTTTGTCATCAATTGACTTGCATTGACTTGTCCTATAAATATGCAGACCACTTCAGGGAAAACGTACTCCCCGTACTTGTCCTTATGTTCAGTATCCTACAGACCACAAACAGGTGACCTGGCATGCAAGGCATCCTCTAACCCCATCAGCAAGTCATATGGCATCAGAAATGCTTGGTCTAAGGATCTAAACTTCTTCTTCAACATCAGCAGAATGCTTTGGAGGGACAGGTACATCTTGTAGAGAATGTAGCTGATGTGGAACAGACTCCAGATCCACATAAAACAAAGTTCATCCCTGTCTATATTAAAATGCAGCTTATATCTATGGATAGGAAACAGAAAATTTACCCCCAGAACTGCCCCCTGTATTACTAATGGAGACAGGCAGCTCCTGAATGCTTTATCCCATGCATGGATCCCCACAAATTATCAATGGTATCATCCCAGTTTTCCTCATTTGGAGTAATATATAATCATCAACCATGATGGCTAAGGCCAATCTATAACCAAATGGGATAGGTTATTTTGAGCACAAAAGGGGGAAATTGGCTATGCTTAAAATGGCCTACAATGGCAGCTAGCCTAGTATTTACCTATGAATTTATGATATTGGATTAATGGGAACAGGTGGCATTCATTGAAAAGAAACCAAAGATTTATAATGCTTTGAAAATCAAATGCTGATAAGATCCCAACTTATACTCTTTAGACAAAGTGATGGCTAAAATGGCCTTGACCTTTGGATACCAACTCTCTGAAGTGCATGCATGGATAGTGCTGCACACATTTTAGCTGCCACAGAAAAGTGGCTCTCTCAAGAACAAAAAAATGAAGACGTTTCCTCACCAGGCTACAACATTATCTGATTAGACAGAGTTAAAAAAAAAAACAAACTCATGGTGTTACTATTTTCTACAAAATCATACTTGATGTCTCCCTTTTCTACTATGACCTGCCAACTTTCTCTAAGTCAGAAATCTTACTAAACATGTTAAAACTGAACACTCGCAAGACAAGTGCAATCATGGGTATATACATCCCCCAAGTTATTAGTGCTAAAAAACTAGGAGATATTCTCTGCTGTGCCTCTTCAAAAACTCCTAATGTTGTTGTGTCTTTTGGCTTTTCCCAGTTAGGGGTTGCCACAGCGGAGCTCCGATCTGCTACTGATTGGCAATAGATTTTTATGTGCCGAGTTGCCGGCCCTGATGCACAACCTTCAACGAAGGTACGCCCATTCATGCATGTCTCCACACAGAAGATGCTCTAGCTGAGAATCGAACAGGACAACGTCTTACTGTGAGGTGACAACTCTAACGCAGCACCACCACCGCAGTACTCTTCAAAAACTCCTAATGAAATCCTAATATCAGGTGATGTCAACATAATCCAACCTGCAATATAAATCTGTACAAGTTCACTCAACTTAGAATCAAATCAACTAGCTGTAACAAAGCCACAGCCAGGTAATGAACCCTCGACTGGATCCTAACATCCTCTCCAAATAAAATATCATCCCATGGAAGTTTTTCAGACAGCCTAAATGATCACTTACCTGTCTACACCATAAGGTACCAAAGCAACAGCCTGATAAAAAAACTTAGTACGTCTCATAAAGGCATTTTTATTAATGCACCGTATCTTCTTAAATGGGAGCCACTAAAGGCTCTCATCATAGATGATGCTGCCTCTGTGTCTAATAAAATCTTCCTAGGTATTCTGTACACACAAGCCATCCCCCCTCCAAATAAAAACAGTCAAAGCCAACCCTGCCCCATGGCTAGCTTTAGCAACTAAACTTGTGAAATAAAGAGACAAAACCAGGAAGGTCTGGCAAAAAATAAAATGGCTCCTATATGCACAAATGAGAAACCTAGCAAAACAACTTAAAACCAAAGATAAGAAAACCTACTAATCAACCAATCAAAACATACACACTAATAATCCAAAACTGTTCTGGGCCTCAGCCAATAAACTTAAATCCAAGACAAGCTACACAGCCAATACCAAATACACAGAAACAAAATGACACCACAGCCAACCAATCCATTACCCATTTTATACAGACAGGACAGTCATTAGCCTACCAAGTAGCCAGTCAAGCTCTTGAGGTTCCTACTCAATCAAATGACATCTGTCAACATTTCTCTTTCAAACCGGTTCCCATTGAAAAGGGGTTTTTGACTAAATACCGTAGGAAAAATCTGGTAAACAAAAGCAAAATAAATAATACCTGCACAGAAATTGTATTAGTCATTTCACTCATCATACCGAACACCTGTAAAAACTATAAACATTAGATATTTCTCCGAGGTGCTAGCGTGAGAATTTTGTATCTTTTTTACACAAACAGAATTTTTTTGCTACAATAAATTCTGTTGGATTATCTGGTGTTGTCATTTGTATTTCTACTACAGTGGCTGCTTTAGTATTTTCTACATGGCCAGTGATCCATCTCTGCAGATTCCTAAAGTTTTTTTTTTTTTTTTTTAGAGATGTTGGAGAGCACCCAGAGAATATACCTCACAAGTGGGAAAACCTTCCTCAGACAGAGAGCACCCAGAGAACAATGGAGCAATATACCTCACAAGTGGGAAAATGTTCCTCAGATAGAGGTACTAGTTTTATCCAGAGGACTGGTGAATCCCAAAAAGGTGTGGGAAAAGATGTTGGAAGAAGGCTGCCAAAAGTGAACAGTGAACCCCTTCTTATCAGTGGGACAAAATTGTAACATCACTTTGTCTACAGAAATGCAAGGTACTGTGAATAAACTAGAATATTTACTGTTTAAAGAAAATGCTACTCATCATAATATGTTTACAAAGATATTTAGAACTTGACATCACCCCAAAGGGGTTGAGAGCATATAAAATCCTTCTACTCCCTTTAATATGGATGATGAAGAAGATGTTGGTTTTGGGAAACGATGGGTAGCAGCTGCACATCGCTGTACAACTGAATGGGTAGCTATTTTGATAGAGCGAGATTTATTGAAACAAAAATGTATTAAAGAGGAGATTTCATCTTTGTGCTGTTCATTATGTACGTCACTTACTGCTCCATGTTTTGAGACCGTGCTGGGAGGTATAAATGATAAATTGCAGGCTGCAACTAAAGAGTTAATAGAAAGGAAAGTGAACAAACTGGAAAGAGATCTGTGAGAGTATGCAAATGAAACTGTTTTAAAATTTTCAGCCAATAAAAGCCACCGTTTCGACGGGGGGCATTCCTATGGTATGGACAAGAAGCAACATGGCATCTCTTTTGCTTTTTTGGAAGCAACTGATGCTTCTGTAGTGGTCAGATGAAAATAATGACTACTCTTCATTACCTCCAGCACAAAGGAGTGATTATATGCAAGAAAATTTTCGTACCAAACCAGAAACAAACAGGGGGAGCAGAAAACGAGAACAATCAGAAACATCTTGGGGGGCAAACAGCAGCAGCATGGGAAGAAGACACGATGATACTGATTATTTACAGACTTTAAATGTTGATATTAATGTAAAAAAATGATGATTATGTATTGAATTTGTCAGGAATTGACTTCAGATATTGAAAATACAGTACTGAATTGTGGTTTGAAGTATATTCCAACTGTTATACCTAGATTACGCATGTTAAAAATTGATCTGTTTAAGTTTATTAGGAAGTTGCACCTGCTCTGCCATTTTCTAATAATAGAAGCATGAATGTTTCCGTGAATTCTGAAGGGGGTGAAACTTCCTTAGATAGCAATATTTCTACTGAGATTTACTCATGTGATTCATTTTTTGAGATGGAACAAAATGAAAATGCAAACTGTTTATTAGATTCAGAAAAAATTAAAGGTAGAAGTGATTATATCCCTACATTTCTTCATGAAACTATAATACAGTTTTCTAGTATGGTGGATGTTTCGGTACAAAAAGCATTCTCAGTTTTTTTGAAAGAAAAGAAAAATGAAGATGTAGAGTATAATTTGACTAAGAATGAATATTTGGCTCTTAAAAATATGAGTGAAAGGGAAGATGCGGTTTTTAAACCATCAAATAAGGGAAACAAAGTGGTAATAATAAACAGTATTTAAAAATGTGTTTAGATAACCTTGCAAATAAAGAAGTGTACAGGGAAGTAATATGGAGTAATTATGAAACCGCTTTAACTTCATTTACTGAATTAATTCAGAGAGGTTACAGGTTAGGGTATGTTACAGAAAGAGATGTGGAAAATAAATTCTGTATAGAAGGGTATTCTATGGCAAAATTCTATTGCCTCCCAAAAATACATAAAAGTATTTTAGACCCAGCGGGTCGACCAGTTGTCCCTGCATGTAACTACTTTCTTCACAGTGTGGGTATTCTACTACATGAATATTTGTTGCCAGCGGTGGAGAAATTGTCTTCATATGTAAAAGATACTTTTCTTAATAAAGTAAAATGGAATAAAGACAAATGTTGGATAGTAACTGATGTAAAGAACTTGTATACTAACATCTCACATGAATTAGGTATTGAAGCATTAATGTTTTTTTTTAGGGGAACCCCATTGTCCTACTACTTGATTGATTTAGTCCATTTTTGTCTCATAAATAATTTTTTTGAGTTTAATGGTACTTTATACCCACAAATTAAAGGTACAGCAATGGGGGGGAGGGGGTTCAACCCTATGTATGCAAACCTTTTTATGGGACTTTTTGAAGTGGAACATCTTTACAGAATGGACTTTTTTCAACATCATGTACTAAAATATTATCGTTATATAGATGATTTAATTTTTTTATGTGAGGGAAGCAGATCTCAGGTGATCTCATTTATTCAGCAACTTGATAAAATTAGATTTGGTATAACTTTTTCTGGCCTACAATGTGGAGAAAATGTTTTTTCCTGGATGCTAATCTGGGTAAACAAGGGGAGAATGTTAAAACTAATGTTCATCTGAAATTTGATGATAATAATCATTTTTTGGACAGAACTAGTTGCCATCCACCCCCATTTGATTAGTGCATGTCCCTATAATGAGTTATTATGTATTAGTAGATTAACAAATGTTAGTGAAAAACGTTTAGATGAAGTATCCCAAACATGTAGAATGTTTGAGAAAAGGGGTTATAGTACCCAGTCTATCCAGACAGCAAGGACTAGATTGTTGCAAAGCCACCACTGTACTAGTTTTAGTAAGTATAATGGCAAACCAGATAGAAATGCAAGTGATAAAATTGTAGAAATATGTTTTTTGTAACCACATATAATGTGTTTTTAGAGAAATTATTAGAAATAATTATGTTTTATTGGAATTTTTTGCTGCAGGATAGGCTTCTGGGGGAAATTCTCCCCCAAAGACCTGTTGTCTATTACAGACAGGGTAAAAGTAGTAAAGACTTGCTGGTTCATGCTCAGTTTGTATTTCCAGTAGAAGTGCCTAGAAAGTCTTTACATGATTTTGTTTTTAAACCTTGTGGACATTGTTCAGTATGTAATCTTACTGTTCCTTTTTTGATTATATAAATGGACAGAAATATTCCCCATGTGATGTATGTAGTTGTAATACAGAAGAAGTTATCTGCGTTTAAAAATGTGAATGTAATTTATTTTATGTAGGGGAAACCAAACGGAGTTTTCGTGTTAGATATTTAGAACATCTTAGAAATATTAAGAATCAAAAGTTAGAAAGTCCTTTGGGGCTGCATTTCATGATGTGTCATGATAGTGATGGTAAAATTTAAAAGGCACTGTTATAGAAAAAATTAAAAATGTTCCAGGCATGTGTTTAAAAAGTAAGCTGCTTCAAAAGGAAACAATTTTTATCTTGAAGTTTGGTACCCTGTTCCCAAAAGGGTTAAACAGGGAACTTAATTGGAAGTGGGTGCCATAATTAATTAATTGTTATATTGTTCAATGCGTTTTACTTCATGTTTTTTGTATAAATATATGTATTGTGGGAATGTGATTTTATACTCTGTTAAAGGCATTTGTCCGAGGCGCTAGAGTGAGAATTTTGTATCTTTTTTACACAAACAGAATTTTTTTGCTACAATAAATTCTGTTGGATTATCTGGTGTTGTTTGTATTTCTACTACAGTGGTTGCTTTTATTTAGTACCTGTAAAAATTATACCTACAGCAGTCTACACATATGCTTACAATCCTAAAAAGTTTCTGAAAAATCAAGATAAAAAAGCATAAGCCAAACAAATGTAACGTTCTAAGAAGTAAATATTATTAAAAAATTTAAAATGTATAAATAATACATTTCAGAAATTTTATAGCAATAAAATAATATAGTGTGATGCAAAAAAAAATTAAATTGTATTTCCTAAAGAAATATGCATTTCTTGATAAGTCTGACATGTAGTCTTAGCAACACTTTTTTTAGCCAAACATTGGCTTTCAAACAGCTGCAAGAATCTCTTTGCTAGATGTGTCATTTCTTAAAAATTCAAAGGCATGTGAAAATTATTCCTACCTGCATAGTCAGCAGTACAAACAACACTTATGCTAACTGCATGACATGCAGAGAAAAAGGCCTGACTGTGGCTCAGATGAACCCAGGTTGCCTGTAAGCTGGATGAGACAGTCACCAAGGTGGAGGGTGGAAGTGAGTGGCCAACTGCAGCTCACGCATTCTAGGGAGAGAAGTTGTGTGTCTTGTTGCTGGACTGACAGTTGTGAGTCATACCACAAGCATAGGGTTAGTGGAAGAAAAGTGGAGTGTTGGAACGTGAGCCTACCTTGGAGACACTGCTCTCTAGTTAGACATAGTGTGTCTATGCATGTGCATATACTCCAGCATGTTTGCTTAGCATGCCAGATATTGTGCAATGGCTGCAGGCCCAGTAGGGCAAATGGTTAAGACTGGAAGAAAATAGACTAGCTTCCTAAAAAAAATATTTGTCATTCCTCTTACCTCTCAAGCCTGGTGTGCTTGTATGCAGGGAAATAAATGCATTGAATGATTCAGAGGTAATGGGGGGTAGTGGTTTTGGGAAGATCAGGGGGGCCAAACAAAATATAAAAACAATGTTAAATAATGAGTGCTACAAATTTAAATTGCAAGTCTCCATGCAAAGTTTCCTTCAGTGTCTTTTTAAGGTTGCAGCTGATACCATGAAATACGTTACACATCTGATGTTTGGACAATATTAATATAAATATAGAAATACTGCAGATCTTCATATGGACTACATGGTTGTCTCTCCTATATTTTTTGCCTTCCAAGTTAACACTTCACCTGATGATAAGTTATGAAAATATGAATACCAAAATGCTTAACAAATGACGGACCAGCAATGGTTCATTTCCCCATTAGCGTTTAACTTAGACAAGTTGTAGTGGTAGTATTTCACTTTTCACTTTCACGTGTGAACTAACATTAATTGGTAGTCAATAGATGTGGAAATCAGCTGCAAATAATATAATGAAACAATAATGAGCCTCTAGTGTCAGAGTGTTATACTAGAACTACATTATAAATGTGAAGACATTTGTTTCCTTATTCAATTCATTTATTTTCTTTTGTACTTTACTTTTCATCACTCTGTGTAAAAATATAATTCTTAAGACATTTTTTCCTCTCCCTGCAACTTTACTCTCTCAATACGTTTTACATGTATCTGTGTCCCAGTTTCAGGTGCACTGGAGTGAGACTCTGTGATTTCCTCCACTTAAATTTGTTCTGTATTAATCGATTCATCTTTATTTTGCTCAAAACTAACCGCTATGTCTCCTGATGGCTGTAACCCATTATTTTGAAATTCATATATGTGCAATTCTAAAACAGCAGGGCATAAATCAGTTGTATACTAGGAAAATATAAAGGGGAACTCAGTAGCTCTAAATAAAAGTAGTTTAAGAAAGTATTACCTAAAACACAGCTGCAGCAAACAGAAACATAAATATGAATCAGAAAATGAATTAGTATTCCAGTAGAAAAAATAATACTTTGAAGAGCTTCTCTAAACATTTAATTATAAAGTCATATTAGGATTGCTGTTTTACAGATCTTTTAATTACACATATTTTAAAATAAGAGCACTTTACCTAAAACAAATATGATATGTGATTGCTTTACATAATAAGTGTTAATTACATCGCAGAGAAAAATGTCCTAGGGTATTTGAAATCTTAACTGGCTACTTCATTTATAAGCTCTGATTTGTCATCAGTACATCACTAGAACTTTAAACTCTACGTCACTTAAACTGATGTGCTTAGAATCAGATTCTAATAGCACTGATGTACTCCAGGACATCTGGCGTACTTGGATAGCACCGCACCTAATGGTTGAGCAGCTAGTTCTGGCTAGGTGTACAATCCGGGTGTGACATCTCCTAGTATGGGAGATGTGACTTTTGCCAAAACACATATCCAATTTGAATGAATTTGAATACTGTGTTTTGAAAGCAGAATCTTTGACTAGATTCACTTAAGAAACACAAATGCTTGATTTATTTTTGTGCAAAATGCAGGCATTTCTCTGTCTTCTAAATAATGGTGAGTACATTAAGTACATAGAGTACCGCTTGCCCCCCAATATGCAACACTAATTTTAGCAAATGTCAGTTTGCAGTCTTTTTATCACAAGTCGGTGCACTCATGGCAGAATGTTTGCTGTTTTTTGAGACTATTCTGGTGTAGCATGCACCTGAGACTATTCTGGTGTAGCATGCACCTGAGACTATTCTGGTGTAGCATGCACCTGAGACTATTCTGGTGTAGCATACACCTGAGACTGTTCTGGTGTAGCATGTACCTGTCACATGTGCTTGCCATAAAATAGTACTTCATAATCACAAAGCATTACAAAAGCAAGGTGGACAGGTCTACACATAATTCAACAAATAAAAAAAAGTAAAGTTGCTAACAGTACTCCCTCACAATCCATGGTTGCCCAGTTTGGTTCTCAGATGGGGTGTCATCTTTGTGCAGTCTGTACAGATTATCTGTGCTTCTATGGGGTTTTGCTGGATGCGCTGGTTTCCTTCCACATCCTAAAGCTGTACTGCAGGTGAATGGGAAGTCCTCAAAATTAACTTGTAGTTGTGCATGCTATGTGTAAATGTGTGTTTGTGCCCCATTTATCATTAGTTCACAGCATTACACTAAGTGGTTGTATAGTGTCAAGCTCCTCTCTGACCAAGTAATTAGGTTATCTGAGAATGAATGAAAGAAGGAATAACTGACCAAAGAACATGTGGAGACAAACAATAAACTGAATCGGCATGAGACACCCATAAGGAGTTGAAATATTGATATTATAGCAGACTAAAGTATTTAACAAGTCATGGATCATTTCGAGAACCATTAAAGAAAATATTAATCTTATTTCACTGTTCTAGACACTGTTCTTCAATGTGGTTAGGAGCCTGATCCTTTCAATTTACTAACGTACAGCAAATCTTTAGAAAGCCAATCTCTGAGGTGTTATTTGTCAGAAGAAATGTGAGTTAATTGTCTCCAGCCCTGTGAATAACATGATGTTGCTTTTGGCAGCCAGTAAAATATGAATCACTGATAGCAGCTGGATTTTTCTATTATATTATCAGACTACAGACACTTTTATTAAAACTGCATGAAACAGCCACAGCAGGAAATAATAACCCTGTGTTATTAAAGCACTGTTTTATTGAAAAGTGTTTCATTTGTACCCATGAAAACATGTTAGAACAGCAAAATAGTAGTCATCAAAGAAATGTAAAATTAAGATGAACTATATACGTATCAAACCCATGAGACAGAAGAAATATGAAGTGTTTTTGAGCGCTGTCAGTAGTGTTTACTGGTTCTCCATTGTCAAATTGAGATCAGCAATAAACTGCTTTGTACACACTGCCTACTTGCATATAGTTAACGTGCCCTTTAACCTTTAAAGAAAAAAAAACAGAAGAAAAAGAAAATAGCTGCTTTTCCAAACAAGTAACTTAAAAAATGCTAAATGCACACACTGCTTGCTTGTAAATATCTCCCTTGTTTTAATATGACTGCATTAGAAAACCTCGGCCTAGCTAATAAATAGCTTGTGCCAAGCCTGCAGTACTATGGCCAGTAACATAAATAAATAAAGAAAGAAAAACACACGCTGGCCCACTGTGAAATCACCCAACACACAAAGGTGATGCAGTACCATTTATTGCACTTAAACAGGTATGCAGTAGAGCAAATACAAGCTCTCGGACATCACAAGGTTTTTGAAGAAATTCATCCAATTTATGCTACTTTATGAAATTGCCATATAGATTTTTTCACACACACAACACAGACTCTGCCTCTCTCTCTACAGTATCTCTGTCATGAGTAAGTATCAAAACCGTGCACTACATTTTTTTTTCTCTTGCAGATCCTTTTAGCCAGTGGGACAGAAATGTTATGCTGAGAACTCAACTTCTGTGCACAAGTGGGTATCAGTTTATTTAGCATTAACACTTTCTTAACACTAGAGGAAAGGCTGTTGTGTATAAAATTTGTGTTGGGTTAATAAGAGATATAATATCTCTCTTGTTTTTTAAATTTTCATGCCATCACTTTTACCTTGTACTACAAAAGTTTGTTCTGTAAAATCCATAGGTGAGGTGCCTGGATGGCCTTCGTATGTCTATGTGGGCACTTAATTTTCTTCACCCTTGTCAGAGGCGTGTAGGTAAATAAAATGGTGATCCATGAAATTGTCCATAGATACATGTGCAGCTTGCATATATGTGTTTGTGTGTGTGTGTGTGTGTGTGTGTGTGTGTGTGTGTGTTTGTTTATCCTGAGATGGGAAGGAATCCCATCTTGCACTGGTCTCCTGTTTATGGTCATTGATTGCTGGGACAGGTCCTGAATCTTGTGTGACCATGAATATAGTAACATGTGTTTTGGAAAAAAAATGTAAAATTCATTACTTTAATGAGCGAGACCCTGTGAAAGTCCACAACTAAAACTATGACCATTTTATTGCATAATTCAGGTCACTGCATATTGGAGAAAGAGAAATTTCACCTGCAACAGGGACCATCCTACATGAAAAAAAACAAACTACTCTACCTTCCTTCACGATATACTAACTGCACCAACAGTAATTTTCCCTTAAATGAAAGCTTTCTTATTACATAATGCCACTAGTGCACTGATATAATTCTATTTCTCTACTGACAGAAGTTCACAAACCACCAGATCTACACATGCAAATTTGGTATATGTTAATGAGGAAATGATGTGTTACTACACAAATCTTGCATGACTGCCTGACCAAAACAACAAACATGCCAGTACAGTAATGTATGGCTCATATGTTCATAAGTTTAGTTGTCAAGCATATAACATGCTACCTTTCAAGAAGCTTAATTGCTGTAACTCCATATTGATATGATGAGGTTCTGCCATCAGAGCCACAGTACGAGTTGGGGAAGAATCAGCATACCCTCCACCTTGATTGGCATGTCACATCCTCTTTTCATGTGCCATCAAGCACCCAAGCTTTTAGTTGAACATGGGGTACCTGTACTGAGGTTAGAGCTTTACCTCTGTACAACACTAGCACATGCCTTTTTTGCAAAGTGTCATGATAATACATTTAGCAATTTTGCAAGCAGAAGGCAGTAGATTTATCGTATCCTACTGTTCTCAAACTGGGAGATGACTAACCAAAACCCAAGAGCTTGCAATATGAGGTTAATCTTGAGAAGGTCTTTTGGTCTATATTATGTTAAATCCCGCTTGTTCAGGGATAGCTTTCCCTACTTAGTTGTGCATTAGAGATGGTAGACCTCCATATATTTTGCCACTGGAGACTATGGCTTTTCTCGACAGAGTAAAGGTATTTTGGTATGCTGTTATACTTTCCTGGCTGTCCTTTTACGCACATAGGTTAAAGAAATGTTTATATTTATTTATTTACTTATTGCAGCACTGATAGTTTATGCTGTTATGAGTGTATATCTTAGTACGTGGAGCTGTGTGCTGGCTGTTATAGCTTCATTCATGAATATCTTTGCTTGTTGGGTGGTGAGGGGGGACTGTAGGATGGGTACTATAGTACTAAACCTTCTGTAATACCACCAATAGTAAGTCTGAGAGTTTAACAAACTCTGTAGGCAGATCATGGAACTTTCTACCTCCTGAGATTACCTCACTCTCTTCTCTAGGTCAGTTCAAAACTAAGCTCAAACAATACCTGGGATCAAAATGGACATGCTATTGTATTAAGCCTGGCTAATCTTTTCTCCAGATTGTGTACAGCTGCTATGTAACCTATCTTGTACTGCAACTTTCAGATTTATCTACTCTGAACTGAACAACTGTTCTTAACGAAACTATTAAAAATGGTCGTTCATTGATTTAATGTAAAAAAAAAAAAAAAAAAATTCTATATGTAATTTCTGTATGGGTTGTCTCTATGTTCTCTGTAAATATTCTATTATGCTGTCTCTGATATGTGATATGTAATGATATTTTTGTCACTGTTTGGAGCTTTTCTCCCTGGGCCTCCACTGAAAATGGACATATATCCAGTTGGACTATCACGGTTAACAAATGTAAAATAAAATAATCTTACTTTCTAATATTTGCAGAAAGTTGCATTTGGTCCATAGGTAAATAATGGGCTGTCTGTCCTTGCAGGCCATTTTAAACCTAACCAAGTTACCTTTAAAGGTGAGAATCAAACCCTGTACCTTGTGTTTGCAAGGCAAACAACTTAACCATTAAGCCAGCCTTATTTAGACTGAATTGGTTATAGCTTTTCTTGCATGTATATGATTGGGAAATTATCTTAAGATGGACTAAATGGATAATTATTGTTTTAAGGACTTGCTTTCAAGAGGTTATTTATTAAGGTGTGGTGTGTGCAAAATGTATGGTATATGCTTGGTAGATTTCTCAAAGGGTGGTGTGTTCAGTAAGAACTGTGATGCAAACAGCCTAGGAAATTACTCTGTAAATGCACAACATATGACAAAGAAAAAATATATTTCTAGTTGTTAAGATATTAAAGAATTATTATTCACACAGCACATTGTTCTTCCTCTGTGTCACTGCAAAATAGATACTTCCCTTTCTAACAATAGTACTGTTTATTTCATTCTTGTCTTTTTTTCCATATACATTTTAATATTCCACTACATAACTCTTTATCAACAAACCATTCTTCAACCATTCATTTAGAATAATTATAGAATGCAGTTTTTTGCCAATCGCTTAATTTCTCATACATTCATGCTATATACCATCTGGATCTGATGCTGAATCAACATATACCTTCCTAAGTACTTCATCCAATTCACCAATAGTAATTTCTTTTTCAGAGTCTTGATTTTTTTTTTTTTACTTTCCCCTTCTCTTATTTTCTTTCTTTTTACTCCTTTTTTTACATGCTGTACTGCGATGCTCATAATTTGCCCTTGTATTCTTTTTACCTCTCCTTTTGCATTTTTAATTTCCCTCATTATAGTATTATTCTCCTTAACTATTTTACTCAAATATGCAAACACCTTCTCCCTTCTCCTTGTAAATATCTCTGCTTAAACAGTAAAATATTAATGTTTCCCTATTTTGTTATATATTTCCTTTTCAGTATCATAATACTGTCTTGTACTCGGATCTAAATTCTCCAATATATTTTAATACGTCTTTCCATACTTCACATTTTCTTCCTTTCCTTTCTACTATTGAACAATATTTTTTATGCTTCTATTTAAATTCAATCCACAATTCTGACAAGTTTTTATACAAGTCCTTCATGTTTATATGATCCCTGCACATCTGCCCTGCTTCCCACTCTCTGACTTCGTCCCATAATTTCTCATTTATTCTTTTTATTACATTTCCTATTTTAATATACTCCCTTTCTTCCCTCACCTCCTTCTATATTGTTAAATGATCCCCCCCAAAAAAAACTCTCTCTACTATATCACCACCTGCTAAACTCAAACCTTATGATAGTACAAACTATCAATTTCATATCCAATTGCCCCTCTTCTATAAGTCCATTAACTTTTATGCCACACAGATAACATCACATTTTACCACTTCTTGTATTTTTTAATATCTTTTCCCTTCTTTTTACATTTTCCCTTAAATCCCAATTTAAGTCCACTGCAATAATAATGTTCATGTTAACCATCACATTATCAAATATTTGATTAAATAGATTCTCTTTCCTTGCCATTTGTATATGCATATAATGCTATAATTCTATAAACTTACTCAATCCACTTTACATCCACAATAGTTAACCTTCCCATCCTTACCAACATTGTACTGGAAATAACATCATTGCTAGCTTTTTGAAACTGAGATCCATGTTAGCAATTTAATCTGTTTTGCTTTAATATGTTTTACATTTTTAGTATCAATGGCAACTGTCTTTTACATGTTTTAACTACAATTTCTTAATATTATTTTGTGGTTTTGACATGAATTTGTTATCATCACTTAGCTGTTTCTTTAATTAATAATTTTTTCGTGTGTTAATTGATTTATTAGGGAGGGTTTTTTGGGTATTTAAGCTGACTGTGCTGTGTGTCATTTCATTCTGAAGAAGTCCAGCTATTTGGCGGATGAAAGCGCTCAATTTTAATAAATTCGTTGCTAGAATTCCCGTGGTTGCCTTTTTGTTCTCAGTATTAATAACACTATTCACACTTACTGCAAGCACTGTAAAATTATTATGCTTCCTTTTTGTATTTTACATTTTTGTTTTCTTATTCTTTCCCAACTGAATTTTTTTTTATTTTTACATACAGCTATTCATTGATCTACAGAATCAGATATTTCACTGTTTTCATTAACTGAAATACATCTAAAACTATTCCTTTCCTTTTAATCAATGCTGATGTATTTTTAAACCTTCTTTTCCTCGCCCTTATTCTAGTACCTATTGCATTTATTTTGCTAACATCTTTTATACTCCATTTCCAGACATCTAACTTGTCACTTTCAAGTTCTTCTTCATTTTCAACACTCTCAGTAACTTTGTCCTCTTGATATAGAATACTTTTATCTAAGTAATCTTTTATTATTTCATCCTTTTTCTCATTAATGCCTTTTCACCCTGCTTTCTCATTACTTTCAGACTTTACAGCACTTTCTTCATTATCCTGCTCAACATTATTCGTTTTACAAACGAGCCAAAAATGCCTGTTACTTTTACATATTCTGCATTCCTTTTTACACCTACTCATCACATGACCTTTCCTCCGCATTGATTGCATCTTATATTTGTACACTCATTAATCGGCTGATTGAAATCCCCACATACAAAAAGAGAAAAAAAAGCTTTTGGCTGTGCTATATACTTAATTGTTCATCTGTTACCATGTACATATCTACATGTAAAACACTTGGTAAATGCTTTATCACATATTTTTCATATTTTAAAATACCATCCACTTCCCTTCCGTCCTTTCCAAATACCCCTCTCATCTTTAACAGTATCAAAAACTGAATAACGCATAAATGAAAAATAATTTTTAACATCTTTTAACTCAATTTCTTCAGTACAAAATTGAACAAACACAAAATTGAGTCCCTTGCCCAAAAAATACAAACTCATGGATAACAGTTCTTTTTTTCACAATTAAACATAAATCTTTCCATTGTCTTCAGTAACAAATGCAAAGTCACAAAATATCTCTTTCCCCAAATGAATCAAGGATCTTATTACTTTTGCTTCAAAACACAAAGATAACACTAAATTATCCCCCCACAAAATATCACTCTTATTTCTTCTTCCTTACCCAAATACCTTTCTTTTCTTTTTAATAAAATTTACAGCACCTTTCATTTTTCTAGCTGCATCAAGTATATGATTGTTCACATTACATCCCACCCTGTAACCTTATGTCCATCCAAATCCTGACTCATTTCCTTTCTGCCCAACTCACTGTACATTCTGAAATCCTTCACCATTGTATCAGACAATGAAATCTCAGACTCTTCTTCAGGATCACCTTTGTTCAATATACCAAACAGTTTTTCATTAAGCAAACCTCCAGAAACAATTTCAGTTACAACTTGACAGGTTAAATGATGATGCTTACACAGCATCATAGATTCATAGATTAGTACTAAGCTAACTGCCCTTGTGAGCCATTTTAAGCTTAGCCAATTATCCCCTGTGAGACTCAAACCCTGCACCTTGTGTTTGTAAAGCAAACACCTTAACCATTAGGCCACCCTCCCACCAACAAATGCTAACAAAATCCTAAGGTTTTAAAGTAATCTAGCCACTGACTATTTGTAGTATCCCCTCACTTTAACAGTTTTCTGTCCAGCTGATAGAACCACACTGCTATCACCAACAGAACAACTCTTCTCCCTCCATTACTGCACAGCTTCTCCTAGCTATCTCCATGCCAGGAACAGAAGCAGAAAGTGTAGCACCAAAAACCTTCCCCCCTCACAATGAAAAGTGTAGGAAGTTCCCCAGTGCCATGGCCAAATTTCCCCTACTAGTATAAATACCACAATAGGACTCCCAGAAGAGAGGCTAGTGGCCTGGCAGGACTAACCCAATTAACAAGGGATAAATAAAAATAAATGCATTAATGACCTAACTGTAGACTTACAACATCCTCTCTATTCTATACGGTATATGTTTATAAGGGTGACCTAATTTTGGTTTATAAATGTTTAAGTGATGATTTCTTGGCAGTTACATTAGGCATAGAATTTATTAACCATTGAATCCAGATAAGAAATAATACTTGTTTGGCTAAACTTGTGCTCGTTAACTGAAGAATAAAGTTTACTTTTTTGTAAGCCAGAGGTGGTAGGCTCACTTCTTCTATCTATTAGATCCTCTGATGAACTAAAGATATCTAAGCAAAATCTGTATTCTTGAAATTTTGATTCAAATTTGAAATATTCTATAGATAGTGAGATTAAACAAACTTTTAAATGTAAAAGGAGGAGATTTGGAATATAGAGCGTTGAAATGGCAGATTTTTTTATTGCATACCGCTTGCCCATCAGGAATAAATGATAAAGTATCACTTAGTAGTGTTTTGACATTGTGGGCAGCAAAGCTTTAATAATGTATAACTATGTCTGCTTTAAAAGCTAAAATATGAAAGTTTTCATATAAGCTATAGAGCCACATATATATGTTTAGTATATATTTTTAATTGGTCTTTCAGTGAAATGTAATTTTTTATTATTCAATATCTGAAATATTTAGGATGTTTTTATTGGATGAAGTGGATGAAGTAGGAGGCTGGAATTTTAATTGCACTATTTCATGGAGAATGTGATGTTTTGTTAACATTCTAAAGGAGTCCCGTTTTGAATAAAGAAATGTAAGTGCAAAAATGAAAGTGGCAAGCTGCTGGTTCTTTTGTGTATTTTTTTGGATTTAAACTCTTAAATGGCCTAGCTAGCCTCTGAGTTCGAATTTAAATTTCATTGATTTTTTTTTTTAATTTTTTTAACGTGGACCCCCCCCCCCATATATACCTTTTACTTATTTTACTGACTCTGTTGTCAAATAGCCATGCAGAAAAGTAGAACATTCTGCAAAGATGAAAAAAGTACTTGTACCACTGTGACCTCACAGTCAGGGCCTCCACTAAAAATGGGTTCTCATTCCTGGTCTGACAATCCCGGTAAACAAACAAACAAAATAAAATAAAGTAAATAAAGAACATTCTGGAACTGTTCAATCTGGGAAGGTGGAATTAGAGAAACTGCATTTCGGGATGTAGCATTCCTCAGTCGGCAGATGATATACTGGATTCTGTCAATGTTGCATTATATAATAGTAACAGTATTATTCCATTCAGAAAGTGGTAGTGTTAGCTGTCACTGAAACAGGATTTAATAACGTCATGAGTTACCTCTGGATCCTTATTTAGTAATACCTTTCTCACATTTCCAGTGGCAATTTGGTTATTTTTGCCATTTTGGAAGATAGCTGAAGAAAAGTAATGTAGCTGATTTTGGGGGACATTAATTAATACTTCCTCTTACTTCCTCTTCATGACTATTAATTATTTTGTTGTTGATTGTGATACTCTCTGCCAACCATCATAAACCCGATTACACATAAATCAGTATCACCTGAAATTGTTTTCCAGTGTAACTTGTCAAAATATTAATACTTACTCTGCAATATTCTTCTCTCACAACTCTGCTTGGGTTTAGATATCTTGTCATTTACATGTTCACTTTCTTCAGTTCGACGCTTTAGACTATTTTTTTAGACTATAATAACCACAGTAACATACCTCTCACCCTCTTAGTGCAAGGAATCTGGATAAAGCCAAAAATAATGAAGTGAAGGACCCACAACATGGACAGATTTTAAATATTGCTCTTATAAACTTAGAAAGTTGCTAGAAAAACAGGTTTTGTGTTAGCATGCATTTTCTGAAGGATATGAAGTCAGAAACTCAAATGTCTGCCATTATTTAATGGATTCAGTTTGTCAAAAAAAAAAAAAAAAACACCACAGATTTTATGAGGAAAGCACCAAAAATATGAAGCAATCATTTGGACATTCTGTAAAAATCTGGACATTTGAGTGGTATGCTCAGTAACCTCTCCCTCATAACTCAGAAACACACGCACACAAAATCATATGACTGACTTGGTTGCATAGACATTAACCACTTTCCTTCTATTCTCACACACACACACACACACACACACACACACACACACACACACACACACACACACACACACACACACACACACACACAGTAGTGGGTTTTCTGTTCACATGCAGCATATGGAAATGAGTAATCATAAAGACTCAGTGACCTGAAAAGAATCGAGTCATTTATTTTTTTTCACAACTTCTCTCGACTTCTGAAGGTTAAGGTAGTATTGAGACAGGGTAAATAACTGTATTTATAATCTACTTTTTACATAATGTATATGAAAGTCCTTCGGGTGTACTGTGCTCGGACTGGAAGTAAGGTGACAGAATACATCACAGCAACCAGAGTGCATAACTTCACTCTCAGACAGTATGGACTTGACTTGTTACACTTACGTATGAGAATTAGAATGTTATTAAAGACACAAGAAGCAACACATATTTAAGTAATAATCCATGACTTGGGTGTGGGTATATCAGAATTTGCCCACGAAGGGTGTGGTTTGTTCAACCTCGTATTCAAACAAAACCAACTGTGGGTAAATCTTGATATACTCACACCTAAGAGTAGATTATTGATGTTATACAATGACATTATTTAAGAAAGAAATTGCTTACCTTTCTTAAATAGTGAATTTGTATAACAGCACTGTAGTGTTCCTCTGTGTTCTTCCTAGTTTGCTGACATACTGCACATGCATATGGGACTTGCATCCCCATGCTTGTGTGGTACATCAGTGCAGTGCCCATGCTTGTGTGGTACATCAGTGCAGTGCCCATGCTTGTGTGGTACATCAGTGCAGTGCCCATGCTTGTGTGGTACATCAGTGCAGTGCCCATGCTTGTGTGGTACATCAGTGCAGTGCCCATGCTTGTGTGGTACATCAGTGCAGTGCCCATGCTTGTGTGGTACATCAGTGCAGTGCCCATGCTTGTGTGGTACATCAGTGCAGTGCCCATGCTTGTGTGGTACATCAGTGCAGTGCCCATGCCTGTGTGGTACATCAGTGCAGTGCAGAAGAAGTAATGGAGAATTTCTTTTGCTGCTGTGTTTTTTTTTTTTCTTTTTTGGTCTGAGATTTTATAAGGGACAGTGCTTAAATACAAGGAAAACCAGGTATGTTTCTGATTATATTCATAGACTATACCTGATTTTTCTCAGATTTTGCTGTCAATGGACAGAACTTGTTGAAGTAATTTGATGGCCTCATTCTTGGCAATTAAGCATATGCTAACAGAAAAGTCCATCCACTCAGTGGTACTTCAGCGACCAGACTTTTTTTCATTTCAGTGTATGCTCAATTTGCAACGGCCATGCTGGTTGGGGTTTCCAATCAGCATAAATAACAATTGATTAGAAGCCATTTGAGCTTCTTTCTTGAATAACACCTAGAATTATTTTACATTAATGGCTACTATGTCAGAAGCAACAATAGGATGGTTATAAGAAAATGGAGTTTATCACGTCATTGGAAGGACAGCGTACCCCATTAGTGCAGAATCCATCTATGTTGTGCTTTTACGATGCTGTTTAAGGTATTACATCATTTCAAACACCACTAAACTACTCTGCAGGTAGAGCAGTGGTAGAGTGTCACATGATTGACACAATTGGATGTCACATAGAGAGCAGGCTAGCTCAACTGATGCAGCACAGTGTAATGCCATACAGTTGCATCCCGCATTTGAATGGCACAGGATGGACAGCGTAATGGCCATGAGATAGACCACTCTGGTATGTACAGCAAACTGCAGACCCTGCTCCATGATTTAAGTGGACAGGATATATGATAGATAGGAAAGTAGGAAATGGAAGGATAGCAAGCAGAGGTATACACATAAGGGAAACCATAAAGTATAAAAGATGGGGGCAGAAGGGTAATTTTTTTGCAGGGAAAGTGCCATTTGTTAAGATTTGCAAAAGAAAGGTAGGAGGGTAAGATAGTGAGCAACAGCTGTTGGTAAAATAGAGGTGGAAGAGCAGACAGCAGTGGCAGACAGACAAGCATGTATAACAGTGGATGTGAAACAGAAAATTCACTCTGAGGATAACACCAGTGGCTCTACTCGACAGAGGCACTGGGAACCAAGGTCGGGTGGCACCATGCCAGGGTAATTCTATGGCTAGGCTTGTAAAGGCCCCGGGGCCATTAGCCTAGTACACACCTATGAACACAGATTCAGACTGAGAGGGCTGGTATACACACAAAATAAGGTGAGGAAAGGGGATGAACACAGACATATAAAGGGTAGACAATTAACAAAGTGTAGACTAACAGATAATGGACCGAAGACTCCAGGACTGTGATAGGGTAGCATCATGGATGGCTGGAGAACAGGCTATCACAGAGGGCAACAAAACTGTGGTCAATGTTCTAGACTGTTTGCTCCTCTGGTAGCCTGATAGGTGGGACCTGCTGCTGACACACCTTCACAAGACATGCCAGAAGGCACTCTACATTGCTGAGGGAGATATCCAAAAATGTGGTGGTGATGGACACCTCATTCAAATTCAGTTATGCAGACCCCATTCATTTCAGAGACCTTTGAGTATACTTGTATTATTTTGACTCATTTCAGGGTTACCATAATTTATTGTTGGAAAATCTATTGATGACGTGATATTTTTGTACAGGTCCACCATGGAAGTTTGAAAACCAATCTGTGCAATATATTTAAAATGCATCAAAGTTTCTCTTTACACACATCCTAATAAAATCACATTTAGTTATATAACTTTTGTGGTAGGTAAGGCAAAAAAAAGTTTTTTCAACATTTAAGACAGTTACTGCTAATAACTCTCTGATTGCAGTCAGCACTCTGCACACCTTCTGAAGGTATTGCCACATGAAGAATTTGAGAGAGTAAAATGTAACACTTTAATTTATGGGAGTTTGTAACAGTGAGGAAATATCACAATAAAGTGACTGAGGATGTGATTTGTAGTAACTGAGTGGCAGGTTAGAGAAATTGATTGGAGGAGACCAAATAGCCATGTAATTTAAAATCTTATACAGATAGTCAGAAATAAAAGGGTGTAGTATATTTTGTCTCTAAACACAGCCTCTTTTATACATTCTTAATGTATATTTTTCTTGGAAACTAAAATATATAGTACACATTAATAAAACACTGGAACAGACTTTTACCAAAATTTTTTTTATGCTGTATTTAAGAATTTATAAAGCCTTGTAGCCCATAATTCAATGGAACCAATGAACAATAGAAGGCAGACATGGTTAAATGCATACAGTCTGAGAATGTACATTTATGTTCCAGACAGATCAGTGCAAATGACTATCAACTCTTATAAACCAGATAAATGTTTAGAATGTATGCCTTAGCAAAGTAATATATGGGTTGGTGTGCACTCCACAGATGATACTGAGGCAAAACAACTCAACGTTTAATGTTAGGTAAAGGGATGCTGAGAACCAGTCCCTTAGTAGTGCATTTTCAGTGCATCTAGGAGAAGGAAGTTAGATGTGTTGCCTTATTCTACTTGAAGCACCCGTACAACATGGGGGGAAGATACTGAGTACTGAGAAACCAGTCCTTTGAGATTTTGAAGTACATGATAATGCAATTTCATGGTATGAATCAGGGAATTAACTGAAGCTATATGATGTAATATTTACAGCTTCTCTCTGTATATGACTCTTATCAGACCAGTTTTATTATGTAATGCCGTGCTCTGTTTACTCACATGACTTCTGATGCAAATTGGAAAGGTACAGAGAAGCCTCATAAAGGGAACTGAAAGTCTTCAAGACTTGGATATAACCAACGGCTCAAGCAGCTTTCCCCTGGTCTCTGTATCCTGCCACCTTCTTAGAGAGGGCAGATGTCTGACATTACAGAGCAATAAATGACCTTGTAAAATATGACCTTGAAGACAAAAGAACTTTTGCCACGAGTAAAATTTAATATAATATGTACTGTGAAACATGAGAGCATCATATTTAAAATATTCCATCATCTGTGGAGTGAATATGCCCTCTCATCTATATTAATTCCTTCAACCATACCTTCAGGAAAGAAATGGATGACTACATAGGCATCTGTAAGTTCCAACATGGGATCAAGCCCCTTAGTGGCCAATAGGAACTGATCTTGTTCACCAAATGTATGAACCACTGAGCCTATAAATAATGGATCTAGTTCAGTATGTCTAACTGGGATCCACTGAGTCCAAATTCACTGCAGTTTGACAAATGAATTGAAAATATTACTGCATTCTTATTACATTACAAGACACAGAAAATGAGTTTTCTGTAATGGGTAAAAAAATGTATGTATGTGTGTGTGTGTGTATATATATATATATATATATATATATATATATATATATATATATTATATAAAACACATGTATGTGTATATATAGATACACACACACACACACACACACACACACACACACACACACACACACACACATTTAAACATCGATTCATCGGCTGTACTTCTTGTAGCCTCCAAACTAATATAACTAACCCTAATATAAATATATTTCACAAAAATTAAAAAAGCAAATTCTCATCGATGTAATAATTCCCCAATACTCTAATAAGCAATGCTATAAACTTCTTCAATTAGGATGCCAGAAAACACTGGAAAAAAAAAACATTCTGCACACAGTTTAGTTTTTAAAATGACATAAATCTTGCAGCAGCTGTAAATTAAGTATTTTCAAACAATGTAGCAGTGTGATTTAACAGAAGGTTAGCCCCTTTCTGGAGAAACCAAAACTCTGCTTATTTTATGAAACAATAAAAAATGAAAAACTAATTAATTTTATCTTGCCCTCATTAGAAATTGAATGCCTTATGGGTTAGCAAATATGACTTTAATAAGAATGATGTAATGTTTATGTTATCTAGTAAAATGACTAGATTCTTTGTGCAGTGTAATGCAAACTATGTACCATTGTATACTGTCAGTTAAATGGGAACACGCCTAAAATATTTGGAAAATTTTATATCATCCAGCATAATATATGAACCTGTTTGCTTTCTTGAAGCAGAAATGTATTTATAAAAAAAAATAAATCGGGAGGAAAATTATTACACCTGGAATCGAGTTACATATTTAACATACAAAAAAGATAAAATAAATTTAAAGCTATGACATTTGCACTGGTATGTTAACAGTAGTGGGAATATTTGAAGGTACAGACAAATCTGTTCCAGATGTGAGCTGATGAAACTGTAATCAAAATAAAATGTGATTTACAGTTTGTCTGTGTTATACATCCACTCTTAACTCAGAAAACACTATTTTAGTCAATTTATTTGCCATTCGTTTATTTCATATTTCTGGCTGGAAACAGGATTGCCCTAAAATAAGACCTCATTGCAAATTATGAAATCAAGAACACATCTTGTTTCCTAAATGTTTTTTTAGTTATATTTACTATAATACATTTTGTTAGAAACTTAAAATGTTGAAGCATGTAGCTTAATGAAAGCAAATGGCTACTCATATTTTGATTCTCATATTGATGAAAATGCAATTTAAAAAGTTAAATAAATATGTTTCTCTGTTATATTTTGAGGTTTCTCTCTGTGTAATAATTCATGGCATCTTATGAAGTTTTAATAGTCTGCATACTGTCTGTACAAGAAAAAAAAGGTTTATTTATTTTATGTATTAAACCTCTGTTGACTGGTTAGTCCCAGTAGGCTAGCAGCCTCTTTTTTCAGGGGAGACCGAAGGTGGTTTCTGCTATTACAGTAAATTTGGCCTTTCCCTACTCTTTTTGATAGGTACTGTGGGAGTCTTTTACATCCATCTTGAGATGCAGCCAACTCGAGCAGATGGGGCTCAGTTTAACATCTCATCTGAAGGATGACACAGTCAGAAGTGTGGCACCCCTGTTATGCCACACTGCAATGTCAGTAATTCATCTCCCTGGTGTGGGAGTATGTTTGCTACAGATTTAATATTAATTAGCAGCTCCACTGCCCACCAAACCACACACCTGTCTCACAGCCACTAAGGCCTAAACAGAAACCCAACATATTAGTCATAGGAGTCACCTTTGTGAGAAATACAGATGTGCCTCTCACCAGGTTGGATAAGGAGAAAGTCACAGTTAGTTGTTTGTCAGGTTCCAGAATCCGCCATATCACCCATTCACTCAAGTTTCTCAACAGGTACTGTTATGACTATCATAGTCCATGTTGGCATGAATGACCTGAGATGTACCTCCCTGAACTATATGAAGAGAGCATGATCGAGCTTGCTGAATGTGTCCCAGGCATTGTTGTTCCTAGCCTTGAGCAGTATTTTACCGTTACCCAAAATGATCCCTCAATACAAACAGAAAATGACCAACTTTAACAATTGGCTTAGTTTCTGGTGTCATTCCAAGGGGCTCCAGTACCTGACAGCCTGCAATGCCATGATTGACAAACCGCAATACTTTGCCAGAGATGGCCTCCATCTGTCTCCCTTGGGCTTTATGCTCCTGACAAAGGCTCTTGCCTCCCCCATAGTGCCTTTTTAGGCAATGCCATGAGGTCAAAACTACCTACATGAAAATTTCATCAAAACATAAATTAAAAGTCATGCTTCTAAATTCTAGGAATCTAAACATGAAACTGCACTCATTGCAAGCATTCTTAACCCTGGAAGATGATGACATTTGTGCAGTCACAGAAACCTGTTTCAAAGCTGTGGAGAGCACCCCAGCCATACCAGGTTGCTCATCCTATCATACATTCAGACACCAAACTGTGGGCAGCAAAGCAAAAGGAAATGGAGTTGCAATATATATAAAAGTCATACACACCTCCAGGCGGGTCAAACAGTATGACACACAGGAGACACTCCAGGTGCAGTTAACAACTGAGAAGTCCCCTACTCAAAGCATAGCTAGCTACAGGTCCCCAACTTTGACTCAAGATGCCCAGTCCACTTATCTGGACCTCTTCGAATCTATCAAGATTCAACCATTTACCTTGATCCTGGGCGACTGTAAATATCCAACCATAGATTGGAAGGAATACTCATGCCAAAACACAAATGCCCAGAAATTCCTTAATTTTGTTAATGCAAATGCCTTGGACCAGCTGGTTGACACCCCCAGAAGAGGTGAAAATATTTTGGACTTGGTATTACCCAACATGAGATACCACTGCAGCATCCCTACAGTGTCTTCATCCCTGGTAAGATCCGACCACAAAGCGATCAAAGTCACCATCTTCCCCAACCCACCTCCTCTCAGCTAGGTTCAAACAAATAACTTCTCCAACACTGATTATAACCTCTTGAGGGAAGGTATAAACAGCTTCACAGCCCCCTCTCCCTCTATAAGAACTGGTACATATATCCAAACCTGCACCAAGTTACTATACAAGCATTTATATATCTGCATGGAATCAGGAATACCCGACAGGACGAAATCCTCCTCCTCAAGAAAGAGTAAACCTGTCTGGTGGACATCTACAATAAATAAACTCTATAATAAAAGGAAAAAAAATTGCTGTCCAGGTCCAAGAAGGAGCAGGTGTCTAAGTGGAAGCAATCTTTCCTTAGCCTGAGCAAGCAAATAAGAGCACTAGTGAAATTCTCCAAAGCAAACTTCAAGTCCAAAATGGCCATATCTACTAAAGACAATAATAAGGTCTTCTTCACATATGTCTGCAATCTCAAAGGAGGCACCCAGATCTGCTCAGAACTGGTGGTCAAGGACACCACATACACAAATGCTGTAGAAATAGCCAACCTGCTGGCAGAAAGGTTTGGTGAAAACTTCACCCCTCTATCCCCCCATCAGTAAATCAGGACATCCCAACACTTGCCCCCTTCCCTTATCTCTAGGGAGAAAGTCATCACTGCCCTCTCAAAGGCAAAAAATACAGCCTCCATGGGACCCGATAACATCCCAAGCTGCATCCTGCATGAACTCAGGCAGGAACTTGCAGCACCTTCATGCACCTTATTCAACAAAAGCCTGAGTACTGGCTTCATCCCAGCCGAGTGGAGGACAGCCACTGTCATCTCTTTGCAAAAAGGTGGAGCATCCACTGATCCAGAAAATTATAGACCCATCAGCCTAATTAGCCTGATCTGCAGGGCCATGGAGTGGATTATCATGGACCTCATTAACAAGGATATTGGCAACCTCCAAACACTTGATCCCACACAGTTTTGTTTCATCAAGGGGAGCTCATGCCTGTTAAATTTGGTTGACTTCTTTAAGACAGTCACCAAAGCCATGACTGTGCACACTACCTACCTTGACCTGGCCAAAGCGTAGATACTATTCCCCACTCAGGTATAATAGATAAACTCTCTCAACTAGGCATCAATCCATATGTTACCAGATGGGTAGCAAACTGGCTCACTGATAGAACCCACCTAGTCAAAATAGGGGACGTCACCTCAAGCAGTAGACCTGTAATGAGTGGTGTACCCCAGGGATTGGTCTTGTGGCCTCTGTTGTTTGGGATATACTTTTCTGAGGTGCAGGCCAAAACCAGTGGGCTATGGCTGACCAAGTTTGCAGATGACTGTCATCAATTCCCCTAGTAATGTGGACATCCTCTAAGAGGGTCTTACCCAAACAAATGTCTGGTGCCAGAAACATGGCCTCAAACTAAATGCCAAAAAATGCATCATCATCCCCTTTGGGGAGAGTGATGTCTCCACAAATTATCACATTAATAACAAGGTCCTAAGCACAAAATCAGTCATGAGGGACCTGGGCACCCAGGCTAATTTCAAACTGACTTTTGACCACCACATTGCCTCCATTGTACAGAAAGCTTTCTACATGACCCACCTCATTAGTAAGGATATCTCATTGAGGGACAAGGTGGTCATAACATCCCTGTTTTCTTCCCTTGTAAGGCACATTATTGAGTACAATGCCCCTTTCTGCAGCAGCTGGAGAGACCACATAGGTTCCTCACCAAGAGAATCCAGGGCCTGAAACATCTACCCTACACAGATAGGTTAAAAGCCCTGTCCCTCTACTCAGTCTCATATAGACTCATCAGAGGTGGCCTCTGTCTGGCATACAAAGCAATCTCAGCCCTCGCCTTGATGGGACTGCTGCATATCCACAATCAAGCTCCACTCAAGTAACCCGCATGCGTGTCCTCAGCCTGGTCTGTGACATCAATAAGACTTGTTGGTGAGACTCTCCCTTTTGTAGAATAGACTCCTTCTCCACATCAAGCAGAGTACCTCATTAACCCTTTTTAAGTGCAACCTAGATAACTGGATGGGAAACCGAAAATAATCCCTGCTGGACAGGGGCATCAGGTGCTGACCTGTTGGAACATGGGCTAAATTCTTGGCTAGGCTTGTAAGGGCCTCCGGGCCAATAGCCTAGTAACTTCCTATGATCCTAGGAATTATTTTGCAGAAATTAGGAACATATTTCAGCCTCTGTATTTTAATACTTTATTTTACCTTTCAATAAGTATTAAAGGTTACTATCAGATCGTGGACAGATGTTTAAAAGCACAGGCTTTACTTCATCCTAGAGATATACAAAATAATGAAATTAATTTCAAAGAACTCAAGCTAATGAAATGCTTAACTGGCTCAAACAATCTCAGGTGGGGAAAACTTCCCGGTGTGCCTATACTCCTTACTGTGATAGCCTAATTCCGACATCATACAACCTTGGAAAAGGAGGAATAGATGTACTTTGTTTTCCTGAAATAATACAGTACAAAATGGGAATGCAATATTGTGGGGAGAGGAACAGCCCCCTCCCACAAGGAGGATGTATTGGGCTTGTTCTCATTAAAAAAAAAATCAGTTTTATATTGTGACTGCATTTAATTGGAATTACTGTAAATATTGTACACTTATGGAATTCTGTTTAGTGTTACTTTTTAAGTTGAGTTTGGTATAAACAAGTTTCAAAATGTTCTACTACGGAAGGACAAATTAAATCCTAGTCCACGTCAGAATAGGTATATGTAGATTAAGAACACCTGCTTGATATCTTTGGTTGGCATAGGACAACCATATGGAATATGGATAACATTTGCCCCACCCAAGATAATGAGTTTCCATGTACTTGTTCTAGCCACTGTCCATACCTACTATCCCCAGTACTGATGTACTGTATTTCGGGGACACTGCCTGACAGCCTCGAGAATCGAGTATTTTAATTATTTTTTGCTGAATATGGTTTGTAAGATTGCAAACCGTGGACTTTAAAGTTCCATCATCATCACACGTTGCATAGTTGGTTGAACTATAACTGTTGTCTGAGGGACTGGGAAAGCTTGATGGGCATAGTGCTTAGTTTGGTTAAGGTGCATATGTGTGCCTTCATATGCGTGCCTTCATATGTGAGCCTTCATATGTGTGCCTTCATATGTGAGCCTTCATATGTGAGCTTTCATATGTGAGCTTTCATATGTGTGCCTTCATATGTGTGCCTTCATATGTGAGCCTTCATATGTGTGCCTTCATATGTGTGCCTTCATATGTGAGCCTTCATATGTGTGCCTTCATATGTGAGCCTTCATATGTGAGCCTTCATATGTGTGCCTTCATATGTGAGCCTTCATATGTGTGCCTTCATATGTGAGCCTTCATATGTTAGCTTTCATATGTGTGCCTTCATATGCGTGCCTTCATATGCGTGCCTTCATATGCGAGCCTTCATATGCGAGCCTTCATATGCGAGCCTTCATATGCGAGCCTTCATATGCGAGCCTTCATATGTGAGCCTTCATATGCATGCCTTCATATGCGTACCTTCATATGTGCGCCTTCATATCTGTGCGTGTGTGTTTGTGTTTATATAAGTGCAGGTAAGGTGTTTGTGGCTCCAAAGGAGTGCATAAGAAAGCTGTAACAACCATATATACCCATAGAACACTTGGGATGAAATTGCCTGTCAACTGCTTCTTAAGAACCAGCTTGGGGTTAATACTACTGTTTTGATTCTAGTGAGAGAAAGAGCAAAGGAACAGTAGGTCCTGGATGAGTGCAGCTGCATTGAAACCAGCACTAGTAGTACCCAGTAAACAATAAGTAGATCACCACTATTTATCATTCTTGGCTAACCTAGTAAGTGGCTAAATTAGTGAGATTTTGCTGAAATTAGTTGTAGTACCTTCTGGTGGCAGAAGAAGGTTCCCGGGCTAGTTGTGGACACTATCTGCTACTCAGGCTAAATTCAAGGGTATTGCTTTTGGCTGATGTTTTGTTGAGCTTTCTTCTGCTTATTTTGTCCATTTTAAATAAGGTGATTTAGCATGATGCTGCCCATCACACAGAGGCATGACAAACTGGACTATATAGACACACAGCGGCATGACAAACAGGACTATATGGACACACGGGCATGACAAATAGGACTATATAGGCACACAAGAGCATGACAAACTGGACTATATACACACAGGGGCATGACAAACTGGACTATATAGACACACAGCGGCATGACAAACAGGACTATATAGGCACACAAGGGCATGACAAACTGGACTATATACACACACAGGGGCATGACAAACTGGACTATATAGGCAGAGAAGGGCATGACAAACAGAACTATATAGGGACACAGGGGCATGACAAACTGGACTATATAGACACAGGCATTAACTTTCTCTATACAACCTGCTCCCCCAATTCCTGTTGTACTTTAAATAGTAGTTGTGTAAAGACTTTTCATTGTAAAAAGCTAGATTTGCACTAGTTACATGTCACTCTTCATGTGTACACGCCAGTTTGCTTGTTTTAGACAGGCAGCACCTCCAGTAAATCAAATTCAAACCTAGTAGGCACAACTCCCCAATCCAGCCCACATTCGTATATACCTGGAGCCATGGATTTGTACTTTCCAACCATCTTTGTAGCCAGCCTGGTTGAAATGGCCATCTTGAGACAATATCATAACTGTCTCAGGTCTCTTGACAACCACCTAATACTTAAACCAGTAGGCACTATGTGTGAGAGATGTAATTAAATAATATTATTGAAGGTGAAGCTCTTACATGAAACCACACCAAATAACAAGCAGATTGTTAGTGCCACACTAAACAAGGCACACGCATCTCAGATCAAATATACAGACCTTCATATGCTGAGGCTCTCTGAAAGTAGCCTACCTAAGCCACCAAGATGTCCTAAAAGTAACCTAAGAAACAAGAATCCTCAGCAACCTCACAGATGGCATCCATCATGAAATGTACATCTAAGGGTCACACTGTCTCAAGTCAAATATCCAAGTCATGGGTGACTCCACGGTGAGACACACCAATGTACCACTCACCAGGCTGCGCAAGGAGATGATCATAATCAGTTGTCCACCAGGTTCCAGCATTCTCCACATCACACACACACACTCAAGTCCTCTCACTACAAGTACACATAAGACATAGTCACAGTGCATGTGGGTATAAATGATTTGAGATGTATCCCCGTGGTCTCTATAAATAGAGGCATGATGGTGATATCGGAATATGTGTCTGAGGCAGGTAAGAACCTAACTTCGAGCCGTATTCTACCATCACCAAGAATGATAGTGCAATAGAAGCAAATGACAGATTTCAACATTCAACTTGGCCTCTGGTGTCATGCAAAGGTGGTACAAGATGTATCAGCCTGGGAGAGGATGGCAGACGGTCATCACTGCTTTGTCAGGGATGGTTGGTGCCTGTCCACCCAAGGATTTTGTATATTTGCTAAGTCTTTGTCCACCCCTTTAGTGCCTTTTTAGGCAGTATTGGTCTTCTAATGCTTCCAACATAATAAGACAGCATCTGGATAACAAGGTATTGCTGCTCAGTGCTGGGAACTTTAATAAAAAAACTTCACTCGCTGCAAGCATTCCTTTCCCTGGAAAACTTTGCTATAGGCATCATCACAGAGAACTGGTTCAAGAGCAACAAAAACACTCCATCACTGATGAGTTTCCATGCCTATAACAAGTTTGGGCCCACTGCATTAGACAAAAGTAATAAAGGCAGCAGGGAGTCCATATTCTTAAAAAAAAATCCTCTCCACACAAGATAATGTCCTGTAACTCCTCCACGTCCAATTTGCTATTAGCTTTGATATGATAAGGGGTTTTAATAACTATAGAATCCTTCTATGTCCTCCTTGGCACATACCTCCTACCTAACTAGTATGGAACCCCTAACAGCATTCCCCCAAGTGACTTCATTTAGCTCGCCATAAACTGGGAGATTTATGCATCCTCAAACATGTATGCCCTAAAATTTTTGGATTTTATCAATGTAAACTCTCTGGACCAGTTATTCCATTCTCCAATCAGGGGAGACAAAATCCTAGAGTTGGTCCTTACCACTATTTGGCAACTTTGCTCCTCACCAATTGTAATTTCCTCCCTAGTCAAATCAAATCATAATCAGTGACATTCACCATAGGATGAAGCCTGAAGAAACCTCCAATACCGTGGTATTGAGAGATTATGCACAGGCTACCCTACTAAAACTAAGTGATGCCCTGGCTAAATTCAAAATCCCTTTCCATCTAGATAGCTACAATGCTTATGTGGACTCCTTTAATGTCATATTATGTAAATAGCTGCATAAACCCATCTGCCCCTCAGAAATAAGTACAGTGCCGAACTCCTCTATAGTAGAACCCTCATATAAACAGGCCGCATAGTAAATTCATTGCAAGAAATGTAAATTTAATTCTAAAAATGCCAAAAACTATCTTGCTAAACTAAAGAAGGAACTCTTGTTCCTGAACATATCAACCAAAGCCAGATATGAGTGAAAAATAGTCACCCATGCAAATGAAAACCACGAACGGTTCCTTAAATATGTTATAAACCTCAGACATAATGGCTAGCACTGTGCAGATGTAATAGTAAATAATACCAGATGTTCTGATGCAGATGACATTGCCAATCAATTAGCAGACAAATTTAGCTCAAACTACACCCTCCTCCAATATTCCCAGATCACGTACCTGCTTTTACCCCCCACCCCCCAAATCTCCCATGACCAAGTCATCAAAGTGCTGTCTAAGGCCAAGAACACTACAAGAATAGGAATAGTCAACATATCAGGCTGCCTACTGGTTAGACTGAAATATGACTTGTCAGATCCCCTTCTGAGGCTATTCAGTATTGGCCTCAAAACAGGCTTCATGCCAGACGAATGGAGGACAGTAGTAGTTATTAAACAGAAGTGAGGCTTCAATGGATCCAGATATTTATAGATCCATAAGCCTTATTTGTAAGACTATGGAAAGAATCATTATAGAATTAATAAGTAAGGCTATGGGTAACTTGCAGACTCTTGACCAAAGCCAGTTTAGATTCATTGAGGATAGAGGCTGCCTTTTTAAACTGGTTGATGTATTTGAAAAAGTTGTTCTAGCTATGAATGAGAACGAATTAGTGCTCACCACATATCTAGACCTCACAAAGGCATTTGACACCATCCCACACTAAGGTACAATACATAAACTCTGAGCTAAATGTAAATAAACTTGTTAGATAACAAACTAGTTCAGAAATGGAACCTAAGAAATAATGGTGGACAGTTCTACCTCCTCCACAAGACCTGCCACTAGAGATGAACCCCAGGATTTAGTCCTCGGGCCACTCCTCTTTGGCATTTAATTTTTGTAAGTCAAAGCTAATCTTAAGGATTTGCAGCTGCCCAAATCTGCAGATGTCTACACAGTTGGCACCATTATAAACTCTGGAGAGGACACTGATCCTCCGAGAGGGCCTGTCCCAAACAAATAGCTGGTGTGAAAACCATTAACTAAAACTAAATGCTAAGAAATCTATAATTATTTCCTTTGGCAGTGGTATAATACACCTTTTGATATGTACTTGTCCAAACACTTACCAGAACTGGAACAACCGCAAAACTTATCAAATTAAAAACTCAAGGGCCGAAATCATAAAAAACTATGTGGACCATCTCAAAGCCTTGTTCTTCTTTTGAGGATCGTACAGGCTACTGACAGATGACCTCTGCCTTGGAGACAGACTTTCAACAGACCTTATCCTGCCAAACCTATTAAACAGTCACAAGTCCAGTGGTGGCAACAAGTCCAATGGTGGCAGCCACAGCCACTCAAATGATCTCAAGCTCTTTTGTGGCACAAACAGAGCATGTTAGAAGTATAGAGGTGCATCACAGCGAATTCTACTTTTATGGGACTATCTTCCAATCCACATAACGTAAAGTACTTCCCTTACTCTATTTAAACATAATTTAGACGAATGAATGGGTAACTGCAAATTCAACACCAGTTTACCACTCTTGTCCCCCAAATGTGGGAGCAACATGTAATTGTCCTTGTCCTGCCCATCTCTAGGGCATTTCTGCATGAAATATAAATGCCAAAAACTACCACGGGATTGGAAGGCTAGGCTTCTTAAGTTACTCACAGATCAGTAGCTTAGTAAGTACCTATGACATGAATGATCATGCCTAATTGTATGCTGACATGTCTTTGTTTGTTTGTGTCTGTCTGTGTGAGTGTATAGAAGATATAAAGTGAACTTTAAAGATGGGTGCTTTTATTAGTATACACATTTTCTATGAATAACTGCATCCTATTTATTCAACATTCCACTATTTGACCTCAAAAAACATCTAAAACTTTGGAAACCTTGGGAGGTTGTTACTCAAAAAAGAGAGACTTCCAAATTTACGAAAAAAAAAAAAAAAAAAAAAATATATATATATATATATATTTTTTTTTGCAGGGGCCAAGCTCCTTGAGACAGTGGTAAGCCCCTCTATATAGACACTGTATATAATATTTATAAAACTCTATGAATATACATATATAAAGGTGAATAGCATTTGATCAAAAAGATAGATTGTCTAAACACAAAAGCTAGAACACAACTGTTGTTAACATTCTTTTTACCCAGCATAACTAAAAATCAATAAATAAGTAATAAAAAATGATAAAAATGTTATTTTGGTGGGGGCTAGACCCCCCCACCACATCCCGTAACTTGTATATAACAACTCTGCAGTTGCACTACAGTGGAAGAAAAGGAAAAAAAACAGTGCAAGTGCACCACCAGATCAGACAATCCAGCACACCATGATAAAACAACTGCAGTATTACTGGCACAAACCACTATTGACAACTGAGGAAAAATACAATTTCTCTGTATAAATATTTTTAATAATTTGTTAAACACTTCCAACCTCTATGGTCTTCATCAGAACAATTGCTAAACCAAGCTCAACAAAATAAATACTTAAAATTAATTGGTCACATGATTGCACACAAACTGCAGGATTACTTTTAAATGTTAAGAAAACTCATACCAGTGATCAAAAAGTCATAATCTTTCCTTATCAAAGTTTCAGTTGGTAAAATGTACCGGAGAATATCATTAGTTTAACTCTGATAAAGTGATAGACCTCTTGAATGGTACCCATATCAATCTGTCCATTTTCAGAGAAAATGATCAAAATGTAAGGCTCACCTTATCTTACCTTTCGAACCCCATCTTTTTTGTCAGAGTCTAAGTATCATTACCAGAAAACGGTGATATTCTGTTGACAAAATTCTGAGTATCAGTCATTTTCCACTGACAAACAGTAAGTTTGCTGGAGCTTCGCTCTGAACCACAAGTCTTTGGAATCTAAGATCATACATACTAAAGGTATACAAACTGCAGCCAAAGTCTGACTCCGAATCAAAAAACAAAATCGAAGCAGAAAAAATGGTACACAGCCAAGAATAGTTTAAAACCACTTATAATAAAATAAGAAAACAGAATGGCTAAGCACTTTCAGGTTATCAGCCCTTCATTAAATCTACTACTCTAACACAAAGACAAGCCCTAAAAAAGAAGAGACTATAACAAGCATTAACAATCCAGCCAATCAGCATCTTACAACAGAAGTACTTAATAGAGCAATTAATGAAGCAATTTGCATGTTCTTAGTGCAGGTTTTCAAGGGACAACCACATTCAAGCCAGATAGTCTGTCAGCTTGTAACTTCACTATCCATCTCATCTCAGCCATTTCTGTGCTATGCACAGTGTCACCTCCCCTTTTGTCCTAAAGTGCCAGTTGTATAGCCAAGAATTTAAAGCAATGTCCTGGGCAATCCATGATGTGCTTAGCAAGAGCATTAGTCTAATTTTTCAACCTAATATCACTAAGTTGCATCAGTATTCTGTCTATAAACAATATATTAGTCTTGCCTACATAAAAATCAAAGCACTTAGTGCAAGTAGCAAGATGCACTAAATTCTGAGTTTTGCAATCAGCTCTCAGTTTAGATATGTAAAAAGAGTCAGCCTGGGGATGATAGAGTCAGCTCTAGAGATATAAATACTGGCTTTGCAGGACCAACAAGGGAAAGTCCCAAACTTATCAAAACTTGGAAAAGAATCAGAACTGTCAATAGGAGGTCTGTAACATAGCTGCCTTTTCAGGGACTTAGCATTCCAGAAGCTAAAGCTTTGTTTGCTGCCAACAATCCCTTTCATATGATCATCCAGTTGTAAGATGGACTAGTTCTTGGCAATAACATCACAGATCTTATGCACATTGCTGGAGTAAGTCAGGGTCATTTGTGTCACACTATTAGCTCTACTTGTACGTGTACAGGGACCCTGAAATCCCTATCCAACTTCTCTTGAAAAATACAAGCCCGATCTGTTGAACGAAGGAGAAAATCCTCATCCATGTGCTCATGCACCAAGGCTTTCGATAGTTCATCAGCCGCATTCTTGAATTTAGCTCCATCAGTATGGCATCTAGAAGACTGTAAGAATGGATTCTTCATAACTGTATAGTATATATACGCTGGGTGCATACTGGAGTGATGTAAAGGCGTATTCCTGTAGCACTCCTTTCTGTACAACTCAATGATAATACCACCGTTAAAAAGTGTACATATGTATGTCTGGGTATAAATCCAGTAAAATCTCAGTATATATCACATGTAAAAACAAAAAGAAGACTGGAACTACGCGTAGCTTGGTTTATTCAGACACAAGTAAAAAACTTTCACAGTATTCACACTGCTTCTTCAGGCATCAAATTCTTCCTGCTACAAAGGTCACTTAAATACATTCAACTAACAATAATCAGTTAAACAATTAGCTAATTAAATACTAAAACAAGACGTTATTTTCTTAACTAAAAGCTTAAAAATTATGCATTATTTTTAATTAATCTTCTCATGTAACTCTCTTAAAATAGGCTAAATACTTAACATATAATTTAAGCCTGGAGGAAAATGAGCCCTAAAACACAAAATCCGCTTAATTTCCATTTTCTCTGTTAAATTTTTTGTATTTCTTCCTCTGATGTAAGTTGGGGTGTTATATAAAATCAGAAACTTAAAACTGCGTTTAACACCCTTGTCTAAAATGTGCCTATAAAGTGCATTAGCAGTCTTTTTCCTTCTAACCTCAGACAAATGACAGGATCTTTTAGTCTTTGGTTAGTTTTACCTATATACAATGCTGGGCAGGTATTACACTTTGTCATATATACAAGATCTTTAGTGTTGTAGTTGTCCAGTGCTTGTATATAGAAAAGTCTTCCTGTCAAAGGATGTAAAAAAAGAACATTCCTGATAAATAAACTTTCAAAAACTGCATTTTCTACAAGGTCTAGTCCCAGTAACATTTGATTGTCTTAGCATAGTTTTAATTTGTTCTTTATAACAAAGTTTATTTTTCAATGTCATTTCTTACTTATATGCATATAAAGGACCTGTGTAAAAAAAAGTTATTTTAACTCTGGTACCTGTGCAAGTACTGGCTAGTATTTCTTTATGATATTTTTTAGTTCTATTGTCTTATGACCATATGTAACTGTAAATCTACATTGATTAACTGTAGATTTACTTTTCTGCTCTTCTGTTGAACAATTATTTGAAAAAAATGGTTGATAATGAATGTTTCTTTCATTTAATATATTAGTCTTTATCTGACATACTTTAGTTTTATTATAACCTCTAGTGCAGAAATCTAACTCCATTTATTCAAGTTGTTCATTCATTCTAAAATCCTTTGTGTATACATGGACCTTGTATAATTCCATATTAACTTGTTATTTAGTCACGTTAAACATAGCATCACTTTTTACATGTACTCCAAATGATCAAGGAATAGATATGGTAAAAGCTTATATATTAACTCAACCAGATCTAAGTCATTTAAATGTTGATTTAATTCGTAAAATGTTAAATCTTCTATTGACTAACAATGTGTGTTCCCTTTTCAAGAAAAAATATATAAGCAATCTAAAGGTGTAGCCAAGGGGACCCCAGTGGGTAATACATATGTGAACATAGTTATGAACCACTGGGAGACTCAATATGTTAATTCCCCTATAGGCAACCCTAAGTACCATAAGAAAGTGATTTTTTTTATAGACGCTTTGTTGATCATGTGTTTATTTTTAAATACTATTACTTCATGTTTAAAGTTTAAGAAAAATGTTCATTACAGCAAAATTGATTTCTTAGATATTACACTGAAAAAAAGATTAAACTGGCAAGTTGAACACTACTTAAGCCAGTTAAAAAAAATGCATGTATTTATCCAGGGACAGCATGCACCCCCAATTTATGTTTAACAACATAGTCAAAACTCAGATGGTATGTGCATATAGATTGAACACACAGGATTTTAGAATGAATGAACAGCTTCAGCAAATGGAGTTAGATTTCTGCACTAGAGGTTAGATTTCTGCGCTAGAGGTTATAATAAAACTAAAGTAAGTCAGATAAAGTCTAATATGTTAAATGAAAGAAACTTTCATTGTCAACTAATTTTTTTCTAATAGTTCAACAGAACAGCAGAAAAATAAATTTGCAGTTAATGTAGATTTACAGTTACATAAGAGCTGAGTTGGCTTAGTGGGCTAATGCACTATTAATGCACTATGCTGTAGTTCAGAGGGTTCTGGGTTTAGTACTTGGCAGGGGTGTATATAGGGGGTTGGAGTTGGTATAATGGTTAAGGTATTCACTTCACAGTCACAAGGTACAGGGTGTGAGTATTACTTTTTATCCTCATAGCTAAATGGGTAGAGGTTGTGAAGATATGTGAAGGCTGCCAGCCTAGCCAGATAGAAATTTGTAGAGAATTCTGTCATTTGTAAATATTAATGTAAGCCATGTGATTGTTCTCTTAAATGTAAGAAAATTACAGTAAATGTTGAACTTCAAAAATGTAACCACATTGCACTCTGCTGGTGGAAAGATGATAAGTTAAGCATTATATAATTGTTTGATCTCAAGCCGAGATGTTTGAATGAGGGAATTTTTCCTATTATTTTGAGACCAGAGTTACTGGCTAGAATTTACATGTATAATGTCTTTTATTACTTGGCTTCCTGACCAGCTGCAAGATCAAAAGGGCTGTTGAAGTCTGAGTTTTTGTTAGCCTGGGAAACAGAGAATAATGATGTAATCTGAAATGAATCAGTGCTACTGTGCTATCAATTTAAAGACAGAGAGAGAGAGAGAGAGAATTAGAGCATTTTGCATTTGATTTCAGAAATGACAACATCACCAGCACTGTCTTGCTCTATATGTAAGTATTTTTTAGAACTGTGATTGCTCTTAGATATAGATAGGAAATAGTAAGTCTAGTCTAGCTGTTTTCTGTATTGATGTCAGAACGTTTCTAATCTATTATCTCTGAACTCTTGACTAGCACTGTGTAGTAAGAAGTATTGTCTTGTGTTCTTATTATTTATTATTAAATATTTTTAAACCTTTCATCTGTGGCTGTTTTATGTACAGATAATTTAAGTTCTAAAGCACATTGCATGTATATAGTGATACTGTCCAAGCCACTCCAAATAAGCCTTACTGTTTGTCACACTTTCCATTTGGATAATAATATTGCACAGTAATAATTGGACACCCTTTGATAAGGGCCTTATTAGTAGCTGATATTAGTGGTTGGTAGCAAGTGGTACTACCGCATAGTCTGGGTAGAAGGGGCATAGCTGGAGAGCCTGTGCCAGCCTTCCTCTGGAGTGTCTGTGTGTTTGTATATAACTCGTATCTCAAAGTGTGTATGTGTTGGCTACTTGGGCAGGGACACAAAGCACTGGTTGGACAGAGAGGGTGCTGCAGGTTTTAGTTTGACCACTAGGCTGAGATCTAGACCCTATAGTTGTGCCAATGGGGAGTCTTATTGGGGATCTGGAGAGAAAGGGAGAAACCAGCCCCAGACTGACTGTGATCTCTGTGTGGTCGTAAGGGAAATTGTTCTTTACTTTATGTGCATGTGTTATCTTTCCCAATGTGGATGCCTCTCACTGGTGTCAGTGGTCAGGATTGAGGCACCTTGTTTGCTTGGTCAGTGCACGGGCATCACAGAGGTGCTGCCTCATGAGCTGTAAGTGCAATGTTTGAATACATGGAAGGGAAAATAAGCATTTATAGAGCTGAGTGGCCTAGTGGGCTAATGCACTATGCTGTTGTTGAGAGGGTCCTGGGTTCAAGACTTGGCAGGGATGATTATTTATAGCTGAGTGGCCTAGTGGGCTAATACACTATGCTGTAGTTGTCAAGGTGCTGGGTTCAGTACTTGGCAGGGGTATGTGTTTTCCTAGTAACTTCCTATGATCCTATAAACCATTTTAAGCACAACCTGGATAACTGGATGGGTAACAGAAAATACACCCCTGGAATTCCACCTATATCCCTGCTGGACAGTGGCATAGGGTGCTGACTTGTTGGAACATGGGCTAAATTCTTGGCTAGGCTTGTAAGGGCCTCAGGGCCAATTGCCTAGTAACTTCCTATGATCCTATATGGTCATAAGACAATAGAACTAAAAAATATCAGGACGAAATACTGGCCAATACTTACACAGGTAACAGAGTTAAAAGAAGTTTTTGATACAGATCTTGTATATGCATATATGAAAGAAATTACATTGAAAAATAAATTTTGTTATAAAGAACAAATTATACTATGACAGTCAAGTGTTACTGGGACTAGACCTTGTAGAAAATGCAGTTTTTGAAAGTTTATCAGGAACATACTTTTTTACATCCTTTGACAGGAAACCTTTTAAACAAGCACTGAGCGACTGGAACACTAACGATCTTGTATAGATGGCAAATTGTAATACCTACTCAGCATTCTATATAGGTAAAACTAACCAAAGACTAAAAGATAGGATTTGTAGTAATTTGTCTGAGGTTAGAAGGAAAACCGCTACTAATGCACTTTATAGGCACATTTTAGATAAGGGTGATGAACACACTTTTTTAAGTTTGTGATTTTATATAACACCCCAACTTACATCAGAGGAGGAGATAAAAGAAATTTAACAGAAACAATGGAAACTAAGCGGATTTTGTGTTTTAGGGCTCATTTTACTCCAGGCTTAAATGATATGTTAAGCATTAAGCCTATTAAGAGAGTTGCATGATAAGATTCATTAAAAATAATGCATAATTTTGAAATTTTTTATTTAAGAAAAGAACTTCTTGTTTTAGTATTTAATTAGATAATTGTTTAATTGATTGTTAGTTTAATGTATTTAAATGACCTTTGTAGCAGGAAGAATTTGATGCCTGAAGAAGCAGTGTGAATACTGTGAACGTTTTTTATTTGTGTCTGAATAAATCAAGCTACTCCTGGTTCCAGTCGGCTTTTTGTTTTTACATTTAATACCACCATTCTCATCTGAAATCAGATAGGCATCAAAAAAGTCAATATTTTTTTTTTCAAATGCAAATAAGTCAATTTACGAAATATGGTGGAAGTGGAAGAATTCAAATAGCAGACAAAGTCATTTAACTCATCAGTGGTGCCCCCTTACAAAAGAAAGACATTGTCAACAAAACATCTGTAATAGGCAATGCATTGCAAAAAACATTTTCTATCTGTTCGCACAGGGGGTTCCCATAGCCACCTCTACTTTCTGCAGGAAAAAAAATCATTTCCAAACATAAACACATTATTATTGAGTATGAGACCCAGCAAAAAAACAAAACAAAAACAAACGAGCTTCGTACACTGGTATGACCAGCCACTCTTGCTCATGAGATAAGATCTAATCATCTCACTTCCCAAATCATTGAGTATGGATGTAAAGAGAGTACAGACATCCAAAGTTACCATGACGCATCTAACAACAGCCCCTCTATCAGTGACACTTTGACAGAGGGTACAGAAAAATGTTCAATGTCTTTGAAGACACCTGGAGCTATTTCATCAAGTGGTTTACTGGATTTCTTCACAAAAATAGAAAAGGTCTCCATGACTCATCCATGTCCAGATACTATAGGTTGCATGGGTGGGTCCACCAAGCATTTATGTATTTTAGGCAAGCCATGTATGATAGATATGACTAGTTTTATGACCAAAAAGTAATCATACAAATCATGATCTATGCCACCAGACATAAACAAGTCATACAGAGGGGCCTTAACACAAGCAATTATCTTCATCACAGCAGCTCATGTGATTTTCTCATATGTGCATCCATCTTCAAGCATTCATCTCATAGCTCCACAATATGCTGATCTATCAAGAACCACTAGTGCACCTCCTTTTATCCGCAGGTTGAAAATAAAAATATGGGTGTGATTTCAATTCAGCCAGTGTAACTGCCTCATCACGTGTCAAATTGACAAAACCATATGAGCGCTCATTCACAAAAAGCTTATGTATGTCATTCCTACATACATTCATAAAGGTCTCAAGATGTGGTTGCAAAAGAGGAACATATGTGCTGGGTTTCTTAAACATGTTAAAGTTTTGAGTATTATTGTCTGGGAACATAGTACATAGCATAATATTAAGAGTAAACATTTTCATGTCAATAACTACATTGTTGATGTCAGTCCTTTGTGCAGGAATAAATGAGAACCCTCTGTTTAAAACCGACATCTGATACTCAGACAAAGGAATGGAGGAAAGGTTAAAAACCAAAGAACTGGTACTGATCTCCTCTTGTTCTTTGCAGTGGCAAAAGGATCCTGGTCCAGAGAGGCTTTGTGTTTCATTTGTCCTCTGCTCATAGACCAGACCCCTCCATGCCTCCATCTCTCTCTTACTGGAAGTGGTAACTCCAGAAAAACTGGAGGGAGTGCTGAACCTCCTCCTGTAGCAGCTACTGGCTCCTTGCATCTAGCTCCTGGATGAGGCCGCACAGTTGAATCATCTGTATTGCCAGCAGTTGCAGACCCAGCAGGGAACTTAGCAGCTCCTCTCTCAGTCTGGGGTTGGACAGCCTTATCCTCATCAGTCACATCTGCAAAAGTTGGTTCAACCCTAGTTATATGTGGTCAAGAAAAGATATCCCCTTTCTTGAAATAGGAAAAGTCCATTTCAAGTTTCCTTTTCTTTTGCTGTTGTAAACATAACTCAAAAGCAGATAAATAATTGAAAAGGTTACCAATCCTGGAATGAAAAAAACTTGGCACTAAACTTTTCATTAATCTCCTTTTGTGCAGTCTCAACCAAATCATCAGCTCAATTTCCAGGGGCTTAAAAAAAGTCAGTCAGAAGATGGATGTAATTAAAGCTTAATTCAATATTAAATGCCTGCCACCTTCTCAGTAACTCAGGATATGTAGTTCCATAGTTGGGTATACAGAGGACCCTCAGTCCTCGAGGAACAATTTTATAATGCAGGCACGCCTCCAAGTGCAGGCACTGCCATTGGAGTCTAAGTTTAAATAAGTTCACTTCAAGTTAATTAAACATAAGAGAAAAACTTTCTACCTCCAAAGGAATCTCCTGAGCAGCTTCAGTAACACTGGAGAAGTCCAAGCAAAGTAAGGGATTACCTTCCATTCCAAAAATACGGTTAGAATTTTTCTGTGAGCCAGAATAGGCAGGGTTTAAATCCAGCTCTAAAGCAAGACTTTTGGCCATGTGCTGCTGTTGTATAACAAAGACAAACAACAGAAAAACTAACAAAGAACAGAATGCTGACACGGAAGAATCACTGCTCGTTCAAAAGATGTAAAAATATTTAATATATAAACTTCACAGATAACACATACATGGGTTCATATCACAAATTAAATTGATCTTGTCCCATGTAAAGCCTGAATATTTCCTGAGACTATTTGCAAAGAATTCCAGGCCCATATCTTTGGGGATACTAGAAAATAGATCCTGGACGTCTATGGTGAGATATATCATATTCGAATGCCATTTGTCTTTGGTTAAGTCACCTAAGAATTTCCAGGAATCTTTCATGATGTGAGGGATAGATTTATAAATATTTTTCAACCATCCGTCTATTAATTTCCCAATATTGAAGGTTTTGGAACGGGACCCAGAGACTATGGGACGGAAGGGGGGGGTTCTCCAAGGACTTATGTATCTTGGGGATACCCACCATCTTTGCCAAAACTGGATAATCGACCTTTAAAAATGAGTATGTGTCATTACAAATCCTGTTATCAATCAGATATTCTTCTATGGCCAAGTCTATTCTCTTGTGCCCGATGTTGATTTGGTTAATAGAAATGTTCTCATAATTACCAAATTCATAGAAAAGGTTATGTAGGGCCTCATTATATTCATTAGTGTAAAAAATCACTGCCCCACCCCCCCTTATCGGGCTTCATGATTCTTATATCCTTATTGGACGTGAGTTTAGATAATACTTCTCTCTCTGATACTGGTAAATTGTCATTATGGGGGGTTTTGTTTGCATTCTTACATAACCAATATAAATCGTTACAAACTAGTTTTTCATAATTCACTACCTGTGGGTTGTTGTCTGGTATGAAAGTACTTTTCTTTGTTAAGTCAGTTCCTGCTATTCCTATCGGTCCCTTGTCATTACACTTCCTCTTATCAAACTGTGCGGCCAAATTCAGTCTTCTACAGAACATCTTGACCTCCTTAATATTATCTACTAAATGTAGTCCAGTTGCAGGAATAAATTTCATACCCTTACTAAGAAGTGATACCATCTCAGAATTAACGTCTACCTCAGTAAAATTATACACTTTATATCCTTCGTGTGCTATTATCTTAGGTCGTGTATTTATTGTGTTCGTTTCCTTATGAGATTCTTTGATGTTACTGCGTGCACAATTCTCTTTCTTATGTTTAATATGTATGTTATTCACTCTCACTTTTTCATCACTAATATTGTTGTTAGGGTGAAATACATTCGACTTGTTATTTATTGTGCATTCGGCCTCTTCACATGATGTAAATAATCGTTCACTAGTGTTCTCATTAGTATCGTTAACCTCTATCTGTTGATATTCCGTGCTGGAAAAAATCTTCCCCCCTGAAAATTTTCTTCCCTTATGTTAGTCCTGGTGGATTTTCTTCTAGAATGAAAGTTGTTCCCTTCACTTGTTGGATCCCTATATGCAGGCCAAACATAGGCCCTATTGTTCTTGTATAGTTCCATATCACGTGTAATCTTCCTATTCTTCCTTTCCATAATAATCTGAATTTTACTGTCTGCTATTACATACTGTTTCATATATAGTTCTTTCCACATTTCATATTCATTGTGGCCTGTAATCATAGTATTTAAACTTTCCAAATTGTTGCCCAACTTAATAAGCTTCTCATCCAAATACTTGATAACAGTTTTTATAAAAGCATGCCCAAAACTGTCGAATAAGTCATTGAACTCTTTGATAGTATCAGTTCCATATTCAATACCTAGAGGTAATTTGAAAAATCTCATACCCTTGGGTACTATTTTTAATTTTAAGCATTTGGATAGAAAACTACAATCAAGTTTGGTATTCTTGTATGATACAAGCTTCTTACCAAACTCAAATATCATTTCTTTCAAGTCCTTGGAGAACCCCCCCTTCCGTCCCATAGTCTCTGGGTCCCGTTCCAAAACCTTCAATATTGGGAAATTAATAGACGGATGGTTGAAAAATATTTATAAATCTATCCCTCACATCATGAAAGATTCCTGGAAATTCTTAGGTGACTTAACCAAAGACAAATGGCATTCGAATATGATATATCTCACCATAGACATCCAGGATCTATTTTCTAGTATCCCCAAAGATATGGGCCTGGAATTCTTTGCAAATAGTCTCAGGAAATATTCAGGCTTTACATGGGACAAGATCAATTTAATTTGTGATATGAACCCATGTATGTGTTATCTGTGAAGTTTATATATTAAATATTTTTACATCTTTTGAACGAGCAGTGATTCTTCCGTGTCAGCATTCTGTTCTTTGTTACGTTGTTGGTGTCTATCTACAATTTCTGGAGTTATAACAGAAAAACTAGACAAACTGAATGAGGTTGTCCCTTTAAAGCCGGCATTGAGAGCACACAAATTGCTTCATTAATTGCCCTATTAAGTACTTACTTATTTTATTAAAAGTGGTTTCAAGCTGGCCTTGGCTGTGTTGACTGTACCATTTTTTTCTGCCTCTATCATACTAAAGTTCTGAGAGATGAAGACTCAAAATCAGTGGTTCTTTTAAAATATTGACACTGTTCAATTGAAAAAATCATGAAAATAAGACCATGAGTACCAAGTGGAATTTTCCAAATAATAAAAAGTACATCACTATAGTAGTTGGCATTATTTGTAGTGTTTAACAATCATTGAGTTGCAACAAAAATCCTATATTTTCAAAAGGGCACAGCTTACTTTTGAGGCAAAATCAGGGATTTCTTGAAAATCGGGGGAAAACTGAAAAGTGTGGGTTGACATCTCTCCATTTCAAAATCGAAGTATGATTTCTCTCTTAATTTCTTGGGATTCTTGGTCTTCATCACATCACTCGGTATATCTATAGATCTTGTGATGCCCCAGCAATGGCCCAGTAATCAAGGTGCCTCAATCCTCACCACTGTCAACAGTGGGGAATGTACACACTGGGAGGATAAGTACACACACAGTAAAGTGCAGTTTACCTTAAGAGCACACAGAAACCACAAGTCAGTCTAGGGCTGGCTTCTCCCTCTTTCTCCAGATCCCCAGTAAGACTCCCCACTGGCACAGCTATAGGGTTGAGATCTCAGCTGAGTGGTCAAGGCAAAACCTCCAGCACCCTCTCTGTCCCAACCAGTCCTTCTTGTCCCTGCCCAAGTAGCTGACATACACACACAAACACACTTTGAGGTTTGATTTATATACAAACATACACACACCTGGGGAAAGCTGGCACATGTTTACTAGTTATGCCCCCTTCTGCCCAGACTATAAGGTAGTTCTGACTGCCTCCAGCCAACTCTTTATCAGCTACTTTAAGGCCCTTAACAAAGGGTGCCCAATCTTAGTGTGTAATGTTACTGTTAATCCAAATGGTAGTCTGACCAAGAGCAAGACTATTTAAGAGTGGCCTGTACTGTCTCATCATATAGATATGCAAGTACTCTAAGATATTAAATATCTCTAAACAGATCAGCCTCAGTTAAAAGGTTTAAATATATTTAATAATAAATAATAAAAGAACAAGACAATACACAGTAAGTAATCAGTTACACCAGAGTTCAAAATCACAGGAAATATTTAAAACAGAATTGCAGGGCACTCTCAAATAAATAAAGAAAACATCTTAAGCTATACTTTATTATATTCCTATCTGAAACTAAAAGAGTTACTATGACCTAGAAACTTACTTACAGCAAGGCAAGTGCAGAAGGTGATGAGTGGATGTTGTCAGGTCAAAAGACAGATACAAAATGCACAGTGTCTCTCTGAGAGAGTTCTTAAATTAATATCAAATAATACTGCTGGGTTAGCTTGGATGACATCACTTTTTGTCACCTGACTTCAGTTCCCAAGCTGAACTTTCTTTGTCAGAAATAGAATTTAGCATCTCTGTGTGAAAAATACATATCTCTCAGATGTTTGCATCTTGGAAGTCATAAAACAATAAAACACTTCTACATCTTAAACCTAGTAATTACTTTTCTTTCAAGACAATACAAAAAACTTCTCGCCTAGACATTGAAGCACTGGGACCCATCTCAGTTTGGATTTGTGAAGGGCAGGTCATGCTTACTCAACTTAGTGGATGTTTTTGAAAAGGTCATCAAAGCAACGGATAAAGGTAAAATGCTAAACACCACACACCTCAATCTGGCCAAAGCTTTTGACACAATTCCCTACTCAGGCATAGTAGAAAAACTAAATAAACTGGGAATAAGCCCCTATGTCGCTCACTGGATTGCCAGCTGTAGACATTTACCTGCTGTGTTTGGAAAGGTTTTTGATCACTAACCTCTGGTAAAAGTGCCCTTGTTTTTAGTTTTAACCTGTTTACAATGACAGTAGTGCAGAAACATATGCATATGTAATACACAGGTCTGTGTTCACGCATTCAATAACAATTTCAGCGGATGTTAAACAGTGAACACTGAAATCACCAAGCAGGCTCATCTTCGAAAAATAATTCATCAAATGGCCATAGCTGGCCAAAAAGGAAGTACCATGATGCATAAGGTAAGCTAAAGAAACCCTATTATAAACTTGCCCTATTCCCCACTATAGTGTGATTTCAGAGCTGGTATATAGCTTGTTTGGTAATTTTAATGTTCGCTCTTTAACATTCACTGATGAGCAGTTCACTGAAATTATTTGATATGTGAACACAGAACCATAATACACATTGTAAAGTCAAGTGGTATAGTGGTCAGAGCATATCAAGAAAGCCCTCTGCAGCTGTCAAAATTGTGCTGTACATGGTGGCACTAACCTCCTGTCTGCAGACTTTACATCACTAGTTACATTAAAGATTTCCCAGCATGAGGTGCACCCTGAAGGGGTAGTTCGAACAGATGTTGGGGATGGGTGAGTAGATGACCAAGGATGGTCTTTGGAAAACAGTTGGTGGCAGACAGCAGTTGTAGGAACAAAAAAAAATGGATTTTTAAGAAGTATGCATGAAGACTCCCTCATAGATCACCAAAATGCATATGTTCTCAAATATGTAGGAGGGCAAAAAACAACTGTAAAATAAATCAATAAAATAAATAATTTTGTGTCTTCCACCATTTATACTGTAATAACACTTAAAGGCCAACATGTACAAAGTCAAACAATTAGCATTTCCATTTAATGACAGTAATTGAGTGAGTCTTTAGAAGAATGGCACTCTACAGCTGATAAACGGTAAGGAATTACTGACCCCTTAATTTGCCTACTTCATAATTATTGGATAAACCACAGAGCCAATTTAAATATGAGCCCATTTTTTATTAACCGCAAAAATAAAATTGCTTTAATGTTGGTCTCACATATTCTTAAATTATTTCAAATTTCACATGTAGATATTTCCTTGCATTTATGATTTTCCTTGTGAAAATTACTTGAGGAGATTTATAGGACCATTCCCTTTTGTCATGAAAATTGGGCTGCTTTGTTCATACATCTGGTTTTTAGCTACCTTCTTGAACTTACTTGATGAGTTTGTGTTGCTTAAACATTTCTGTCTTATCACCCCTCTTTTTAATATCCTTAAGGGTATACATACCTATTAAGCTGTTATAGCATCTCTTGACATGAATTCTTCTGCAGAATTTATACTCATTGCATGCCCTTGTTGCAGTTACATGCATCACTTTTTACCTTTTGAAAGATGTTCAGAGCTGGAGACAATACTTGGAATGGGATCTCACCAAATATTTGTACATGGAATGTAACATTTGGAGAACAGTCAGCTTTTATCATTCACATGTTTCAGCAGTTCTCATATTCTGTATAAGTTGATATCATACTGTGTATGAGGTGGTACAATCATGTCTAGTAAGTTTTCCTTCTGCTGAAAGTCACTCCATTCCACCCAAACAGATCATTAGCTCAAAATAATGACTGCCATAGTCCAAAAATGTTAATCTATCTAATAACATTTGCTATATCATATCAATGTCTAGAAGGAAATAACATAGATTTGAGTAGTGAGGGAAAAAAACAAAAAATCCTGATTAAAGATCACAGAGAATCATAAATCAGTTACAGTTACAATGTTATGAAACTGTATTTTTTTCCTACATGAAAACTGAACTGATAACTCATACACCTTACCAATGATACTAAGAAGTTTGTTTATCTCTGAGAAACAAGGGTACTTAAAACTTCTGCACTCTGTCATCTGAACTTTATTTTTTGATAATTACTTTTGTATAAAAAGTCCATGAAAGATGAAGCAGCCATCTATGCTGTTGAGCACATAAATCTTATTTCAATAAAATCAGACGTGGTTGTTTTAAGTTTATTAACAAGGACCCTGCAGTACTATGCCCGTAAATATCTGCAGGTATTTCCAGGGACTCTGAATTATGTATATATGCATACATTTTTACAAATAAATCTCTGATATGTACACATAAATAAAAGTTATGGAATTTATTTTTTGAGTCATTGTCATTCAGAGATTCATTTTTCCATGCATGGTACCTGTGGTATCTAATTATACTGTTTGTGTCAATTATTTGTATATCTTGTGCTTTCTCATGCAGTATTACTTTTGGTGATATTTCATAGTCTAGCTAAAGAAAAGACTTGATTCAGCTTCTGAACATAATGTATTGGATTGTAGAAATGGGAAAAAATGGCACAAAAAACATGTTCTTGTGCTAGAATGAGAACAGGACAGAATACTGGAATCCCACTGGGTGAATGTGAACAGGATAGAATACTACAGTATACTGGAATCCCATTGGGTGAATGTCGAACAGGACAGAGTACTGAAATCCCATGGGCTGAATGTCGAACAGGACAGAATACTGGAATCCCACTGGGTGAATGTGAACAGGATAGAATACTACAGTATACTGGAATCCCATTGGGTGAATGTCGAACAGGACAGAGTACTGCAATCCCATGGGCTGAATGTCGAACAGGATAGAATACTGGAATCCCACTGGGTGAATGTGAACAGGATAGAATACTACAGTATACTGGAATCCCATTGGGTGAATGTCGAACAGGACAGAGTACTGCAATCCCATGGGCTGAATGTCGAACAGGACAGAATACTGGAATCCCATTGGGTGAATGTGAACAGGTGTATTTAGTTGCCATTAATATCCTTTCACAAATGCAAGTCTTCTTAAAGTAAAAAAAAAATGTTTTGAAAAAGCAAATTCAAATAGCTGTGTTAGAGACTAATTTTTCTGTTACCCTGTGTCACAAAACAGCTGACTTTACTGTGCTGATTCCTGAGAAGCAGGGCTCAAGATTTATTTTTTGGTAGGTTAGCATCATTTTAGATGGTTGCATGTCTTGAAGCTTAGCCTTTCCATTTAAGAACTGCAAAGGAGGGGTGCAAATCAAAGGAGGGGTGTAAATCAAAAGCAAGCATCGACAGAAATAAGCACAAACATTTCTAAACAGCTTTTGTGATATTCTGCCCATAGATGTGATGGGAAAAGGGATACTGAAATGAATGTCTATATTTCCTAGAAGGAAAAACAGTATTTGCAGGGATGATGTGTACTGGCTCTATAGCAATAAGGTAGCAATAAGGGACTGTAGATGTATTTTTTTCATTTAAGTTTATGTGACAGTAAGGAATAATAGCCAGGTTTCTAACATCCATATGTCTTCTTCTGGAATATATCTGGACAGCATAAGAGTTAAGAAAAGCTATAAAAAAAACATAAATAAATATAAATATATATATATATATATATATGTATACACTGTAGAATTCCTTTCTAAGAACAATGTGGTACACATGCAGTAGGCCTGGTTATACTGCTGTTGACAATAATAAACAGATTGCCAAAATTTAAATAGGAGAATTTATCATTTTTCATAAAAAATGTAATTATTAGCCTTTTTATTATTCTGTTATGCAACCTTGCATTCACTAACTAACCTATTAGAGGCAATTTAATAGAGCAATACAGTCAGTAAACTCTTACAGCTTAAATATGTAATTCAAGAAGAGGAAGCAAAAATATATTCACTATAAAGAAATGAGAGAACATGGTAAAGTAACTAAATAAAAGAGATTACAGTGACAAGGATGAAAGGTTTATAAGTGTTTGCAGGAATGAAAACCGAGAGGCTTAGAAAGAAGTTTTAAAAAGAAGGGGAAACGAAGATGAAAGCTTAGAAAAATGGAAACCATAATTGTGTTGATTAACAATAAATGCTCTGTAGGGAATCCCTGTAAGGAAGACTGTGAAAACCAGAATGCAAAATAACGATCCACAAAACGGGAATAGGGTGAGAGATGTGAACTCTGAATCTGAAACTGGATGAAAAGAGACTGTGTGACAAAGAAACAAACATAGCACTAACAGCTTGGAAAGGGAAAAAAAACACTTGGGATAGATTACCATATTAAACTGTATGAGTATGAAGTTTACAAACAAGGTTTGAATCCCATCATTTCCAATTTACTTGGAAGATCATGAGCAAGTCATATAACATTTAAGCATTTCCAGCTACCAGCTTTATTAAAAAAAAAATCTTGAGTTCCTGGGACTCTCCTAAATGAAAACTGGTTACTATTGGTTTATGGTAAGCTCAGTCAGCTTATCAAATGAAAAAAAAATTATTATAATAACAGAAAAAGAAACAAAAAAGAATAACGCAGATGAAATGACAGAAGGCATGAAAAAAGGCAGTCTGTAAAGTGAAGATCTACAGCAGTAATGTATATGCAAAATAACTGTATGGAGTAAAAGCTCCCAGCAAATTGTGTCTAGATGTACTAAGAAGTCCATATGCAATATAGACCAACTCCATCATACTTAAAAGTGGATATTTTCAGTCAGACCAGCACTACTTTGTTGTCTCCTTCGGCTTTTCCTGGTTAGGGGTCGCCACAGCGGAACTCCGGTCCGCTAATGATTGGCAGTAGATTTTTACGTGCCGAGTTGCCAGCCCTGACGCACAACCTTCAACGAAGGTACGCCCATTCACGCATGTCTCTACACAGAAGACGCTCTAGCTGAGAATCGAACAGGACATCTTACTGTGAGGCGACAACGCTACCGCAGCACCACCACTGACCATCACTACTACTGAATATATATATACATATATATCCGTACAGCAGTTACTGAATATATATATATATATATATATATATATATATATATATATATATATATATATCCACATACACAGATAATAAGAAAACACATCAAGAGCTCCAAACCACAGCAAATGTTTCACAAGTTTTAATCCAAGGGTGAGCACTTTCGCAGCCAAGCTGCTTCATCAGACAATTCAAACAAAGTACTTCCCACTAGTTAAATACCAGCTAGCCAATAAAACATTGCATCCAATCTTCTTATTTCGGCTGCTCCCGTTAGGGGTCGCCACAGCAGATCAAAATAAAACATTGCAACCAATAAATTGCTCAATTAACATTTAAAAATACAATGACATACTAAAACATGTAAATCACATAAACATATAAAAATGAGTATCAAAGGCATAAAATATATATAAAAATATATGTGTGTATAAAATATACATATAAAACTATTATGGAGAATATTTATCTCAGTAGGGGCCTGTTCTCCAAAACTGGTTGAATGGATAGCTTGTCATTCAAGCCCTTACCCATGTTGGCCCTCATCCTGATAACCCATTTCTGATGGTCTCTTAAGGTTGGTGTTACTAATTCAATGACCATAAACCTAAATTCATGTTGTGTCTCCACTGCCAGTATTTGCCTGGCTAAGGCATTGGTTTCAGTTTTTCTAGAGATATCATAAAGATGTTCCCTAACCCGATCTCATAGCCTACATGTGGTCATTCCTACGTAAAACAAAGAGCAGACTAGGCAGTAACTCAAATACACCAAATGAGTGGTATTGCAGTTGGCTCTTAAGTTGAATTTAAATTCTTTGCCTTTCCAGGATGACGGAACCTGCCTGAACTATCCAGGTACTAGCAAATGTTGCATCCCTGACCTGCTGTACTGCCATATTCAGAACTTGCAGTATGACTAATATTATGCTGATTCAATTTGGGACCACAAAGTAGTCTTTTCAAGGATTTGCCAACTAAGTTCCTTACATGCTCATCAGCACATAAAATGTCCCAATTATTTTTAAACACATCTTGTAGCAAACTAATGTTGCTAGAATATGTCACTGGAATCTTCATAAACTTGTTCCCATTTATTTGCCGTGGTTTGGTGCTCTTGATGTGTTTTCTTATTACCTATTTTTTGCTGGTGTACTGAATTATCTACACAGCCGATTGGTTTTGGACTTTTATATATATATATATATACACACATATATATCCATACATCAGTTGCTGAATATATATATATATATATATATATATATATATATGAATATATCCGCACATCAGTTACTGAATACGTATACGTATATATCCGCACATCAGTTACTGAATACGTATACGTATATATCCACACATCAGTTACTGAATATATATATGTATATATCCGCACATCAGTTACTGAAATATATATATATATATATATATATATATATATATATATATATATACATATACATATATATATCTGTGTGTGTGTGTATACATCTCCACATCAGTTACTGAATATATATATGTGGATATGCTTCACATGTTCGACACTTCAAAATGCTGAATTTCATATGGCCGAGACCATATGATCAACATTTGAAATGTCAAACATATGAAATACAAAGGTAAGAAACATAAAACACTTACCTAAACACTGCTAGCAGGGGGGCAAGCCCTCCTGCACCCCACCATGGGGGGCAAAGTCCCCACACCCCCTGTAACTTAAATATACCAACTCCGAGATCGCACTACAGTGCAGGAATGGAAATCTTTCCATTCTGCACTGTACGGAGATGCCGGTTCCGCATTGTCAGCATTTCAAATGTCAGTCATATGGTCTCAGTCATATGAAATTCAGCATTTTGAAGTGTTGACAATGTGAAGGGGACCCATATACGTATATATCCACACATCAGTTACTGAATACATATACGTATATATCCGCACATCAGTTACTGAATACATATACGTATATATCCGCACATCAGTTAATGAATATATATATATATATATATATATATATATATATATATATATATATATATATATATATATATATATATATATATATATATATATATATATATACACATACACGTATATATCCGCACATCAGTTACTAAATATATATACATTTATATCTGCACATCAGTTACTGAATATATATACGTCTATATCTGCACATCAGTTGCTGAATATATATACGTATATATCCGCACATCAGTTGCTGAAAAAAAAATATATATATATATATATATATATATATGTACATATCTGCACATCAGTTACTGAATATATATATATCGGTATATATCCGCATATCAGTTATTTCACAGATCCTGTAGGAAGTATTACTTCTTAAACTTCACATTTATTCTCGTCCATGCAGCTAGACTCTATTCTTATATTTTTGTAAAATAATCATGGCAACAGTAAGTTTGACATTCTTCTGATAAATGCATAAACTTAATTAGAACAATAAAATGCTGTAGACAGAAAATCCACAGTAAATGCAAATAAGTCTTGGGCAGATTAAAAACGTTTTTTTAATTGGATTTTTGGCCTTTTATTCATCTTTTGATATTTCTTGCAGCCTGTCTGCATATTGACTCATTTGTGCCTTTAGTCTGATTACAGCTTAATGTCCTAATACCACAATGTTCAGTGGAAATGCTTTGTAGCAAAGGTGACCTTAATTTGCCATGATGTTAACATGTAGGTGATGGTCGGGGGGGACATGCTGTCATACTACACCCAAAGGACTCAAGTATGTCTCTGTCCCTTTCCTTGCCCCCAGACTCTAGACCTCTGCACTTTTATTTATTTATTTAATCATTTACACTAAGCAAAATGGCTTCATTTCAGGGGAGACTCAAGAACGTATTCATACTGATTAGGGGAAATTTGGCCAGGGCATGGGGAAAGTTCCCTTACTCTTTTCAATAAATGCCATGGTATCTTTTTCATTCATCTGTGCTACTACCAACTTGGGCAGATGGGGCCTCAGTTTAATATCTCATCCAAAGGATGACACTCTCACATCAGTGTCAGTAATGGAAATTAATCCAGCTACCTGGTGTGGGAGTAGAATCCACAAACTTGATGTTTGTTACTGCGACTTGTGTATTCCTCCAACATACATGCTCTTGCTACATACACTGCATAGTCCTGTAGACATGCATACAGTGATGGGGATCACTGAAGCAGTGGTAGGTCTCATGTCCATAGAAAAGTAGGCCATTCTTAACCTGTTAGCTCCTTCCCACTCTGAGCTGCTTACCTGGTTAAACCCACATCACTAGATGTAAAGTGGACATGCTGCCCCTGGGCCATCAGACCAGTTGCTGGATGATGTTTTGTGACACTTCATTGTGACAAAGGTCTGAGCTCTGAACTTCATAGAAATAAGTCTCTGTCATGCTGCACAGGATATGAGAGGTGCTCAGAATTATGATGTAGTACCAGAAGTGACAGTAACCCTATTGTACTGAGGACATGCATCCATCTGTGCCCCTGATAACCCAGGTTAGCCTGAATTCAGATAGTTAGAATGCTGGGAGCAGTGAACTGATAATATATCCAAAGGCTTGTTTTTTGTTCCTGGCCCTGGATTTGGGGATTGTGATGCAAAACTGCTGCCACTGGAGAGAACCTGGGAGGAAGTAGTTACCAAACATGATGCTGTCAGTTCAGCCAGGTGCATTAGAAAATAAACAAAGGAACATGGATTTCTCCAGTAGAGCTACTTTAAATACTGTGCACAGCGGCGTGTCCAGGATAGGGCATAAGAAGCACTGTGAAACATGACAATGTTACACACTGTACCAGTGATAACTTAGCTACTTCACAGAGTATCATATACTTTACTAAAGTGTAACTACTTGATAAAGTATTCAATACCTAAATAAAGTACCTTTCACTTTTGTGTTGTGTACATTGTCTTGCCCATTTTGTGCATAATGTTCCAAATATGCTGGTGTCCTTCCATGTATATTTATAGGGTCAAACGTTTGTAGAATTATCCTGCCTTTATATTTGACAATCTCATCATCCTTCTTGCTGCTAATATCCTTTCATTTGCATTATGTATTTACTAATCCATTCTACCAAAAGGATGCATTTTGCACTGTCTTCTGCCTTGCCACAAGTTTTAGAACCATTACAGTGATTCTTTTTTTCATGGTTTGCTTTATATAGGCATTTTGCTTTGTAATAATAGTCACGAGCTGTCCAGCATTGTATCTCTACACCGGTTTCCAGTCTTCCTTGCTTTGTTGTAGTATCCTGCTGTGATGTGGCTTCTCTGCGACCCATTCTGCACTATGAGTAAAGAACAATCCTCCATATTAGACTTCAGAACATTGCTTACAGTCTTTTCTGTTTACTGTAATGTTTATTACTCCATATATTATTACAGTGGTTACTGTATTGTACTATTTTTATATTATGATATTTTGTAATTCATTTCTGTTTTGTCCAATACATGTTGCCTTAAAACATGACAGTTTTTTTTTTTTAATGAATATGGATTGCACTGCTTTGGAGTTAATATGTGTTTAAAAAGATAATTTACAATCATGATTGCTGGTATGAGTAGCGAACAGACAGTAATTTTATGGCTCTGCCCTTCCAGGCTTACAAGTTGGAAATGACTGCTACTGTAGGGACCATATGAACAATGACCACCACTGATATTGTTTACTAGGCAAGTAGTAAATCAAAGTAGATTGCTAAACCTATATTCTGTATTATACATACACTGTCTGCACACTTGGGGTACTTAGATTTTCCAATTCACCTACCACGAGTGTATATGGAGGAAGCAGGGGTGTAAGGTGAGAACATCGGCCGTTCTACTATAACTGGGACATATAAAAATGTTTGAATTATGGAAAACAATAATATTGCCCTTAGGCAATGTGTGATAGTTTAAACAGTCTTATGCCAAAGGTTTAGGTGAGACGGCATGGACAGAAATATTTATGGAATGGTAGTCCTAGCAGAAAAAAGTCTCATTCTGTGATTTTCATATCTTAGAGGGTATAGATGGGGAGATGCAAAAAAAAAATGTGTAACCAATATATGGATTTTTTTTTTGTTACAATACATAATGTAATGTGAGGTGATGACATGTAACATATTCTAATGTAAGAGAACACCTGTTGCTAATGTATAATATTACATATATTTATGTGATATTTATGCAATATTTATGTGATCGAATATGTTATTTGTTTTTCTAGCCAGCTCTTTGTCATAGAGAATGTGCTCCAGATGTCTTGAATTAAAATATTAACTCAGACAATGTAAGACTCAGGAAGTAAGCAAGAGAGGAAAACGGGAAATGAGGGACAATGGCTCGCCCATCCTGAGGACAGGGTGTTATAGTTCTTGGCAGTGCTAGACAGAGGACTTGGCATGGAAAACAGGTCTTGGTGCATGTGCTGCAGGCACCCAAGATGGTGACAGCAGATCTTGTTCATGTATGCGAAGGACAGAAGGGGTGTAGGTAGTTGTTTCAGTGCTGCAGGTGTGCATGTCACCACCAAGGGGTGGCGTTAGGGCCATACTAGAAATGCTCCTATAGCTCACATCCAGGATGAAAATAATCTTTAAGGGAGCTGTGCATTTACTAGTTGTCAGCCCATGGATAAGCCCCAAAGGTAACTACAGGGCCCTAGTCTGTGGGTAAAGCCAGCATTAACTTGGCCAGTGGGATAACTGTGTGTACCCTCAGGCATGTTAAGTAGAAAGCAGTGAGGGGTACAAAGAACTGTCATAGCTGCCTGAATGATGGTCCCACCTGATGGCTTGCACCATACTGTACTTGGTAAGTCCCTATTATGGGAAGGATCCGGCTGAGTTTGACTCTAGGAAGTTTGATGATTCACTGGCACATGGCCAGAAAAGCATAAAGAAAATGAAATGCTGTTTGTCGTTTCTGTTGTGCCACATCTGTGCAGCTGTCATGTTTTCACTTTCTTTCCCATGTCTCTTCTCATAACAGCTAAATGTCTTTGTCTTGCAGTGCCCACTGTGGGTTATATATTCCATTTGTCCACTACAGTTTTTTTGTTGGAGAAGAAATGCCTTTCTAATATTAAGGGTATATTTTATTTGCTCATTCTAGCACCTGGGCCCCTTCTCCACCAACAGTTCTTGTTATTTTAAGTTGTATCAAGTTATAGTGCACATGTGTAAGTTATGAACCCATATTATGGCTTTCCTTTCTCATCTGTCCTCAAGCAAGAAGAGGTTTGGCTTTGGTAACCTTTCCTTACAAGCCTTGTACTTCTATCCCCTTTACTAACTTGTACTGTCAAGAGCAGCAGCATCTCCTTCTGCCTGTGTTTCCACCAGTGCTGAGCACACCAACAGCATCTCCTTCTCCCTGTGTATGCAAAAGTGCTGAACACACCAACAGCATCTCCTTCTCCCTTATAAATGCACCAGTGCTACACACACCAACAGCATCTCCTTCTCACTGTGTATGCACCACTGTTGAACACACCACCAGCATCACCTTCTCCCTGTGTATGCACCAGTGCAGAGCACACCAGCAGCATCTCCTTCTCCCTGAGTATGCACAAGTGCTGAGCAAACCAGCAGCATCTCGTTCTCCCTGTGTATGCACCAGTGCTGAACACACCAGCAGCATCTCCTCCTCCCTGATTATGCACCAGTGCTGAACGCACCAGCAGCATCTCCTTCTCCCTTTGTCTGCACCAGTGCTGGGCACACCAACAGTATCTCCACCCTTGTATGCACCAGTGCTGAGCACACCAGCAGCATCTTCTTCTCCCTGTGTATGCACAAGTGCTGAGCACACCAGCAGCATCTCGCTGTCCCTGAGTATGCAGCACTGCTGAGCACAGAAGCAGCATCTACTTCTCCCAGATTATGCACCAGTGCTGAAAACACCAGTAGCATCTCCTTCTCCCTGTGTATGCACCAGTGCTGAAAACACCAGCAGCATCCCCTTCTCCCTGTGTATGCACCAGTGCTGTGCACACCAGCAACATCTCCTTCACCCTGTGTCTCCACCAGTGCTGAGCACACCAGTAGCATCTCCTTCTCCCTGTGTATGCACCAGTGCTGAGCACGTCAGCAGCATCTCCTTCTTCCTGTGTATGCACCAGTGCTGAGCACACCAGCAGCATCTCCTTCTCCCTGTGTATACAGCAGTGCTGAACACACCAACAGCATCTCTTTCTCTGTGTATACATCATTGACGAACACACCAGCAGCATTTCCTTCTCCCTGTGTATGCACCAGTGTTGAACACACCAACGGCATCTCTGTCTTCTTGTGCTATGCACCAGTGCTGAGCACACCAGCAGCATCTCCTTCTCCCTGTGTATGCACCAGTGTTGAACACACCAACGGCATCTCTGTCTTCTTGTGCTATGCACCAGTGCTGAGCACACCAGCAGCATCTCCTTCTCCTTGTGCTATGCACCAGTGCTGAGCACACCAGAAGCATTTCCTTCTTCCTGTGTATGCACCAGTGCTGAGCACAACAGCAGCATCTCCTTCTTCCTGTGTATGCACCAGTGCTGATGACACTAGCAGCATCTCATTCTCCCTGTGTATGCACCAGTGTTGAGGACACAATCAGCATCTCCTGCTCCCTGAGTATGCACCACTGCTGAGCACACCAGCAACATCTCCTTCTCCCTGTGTATGCACCAGTGCTGAGGACACCAGCAGCATCTACTGCCCCCTGAGTTTGCACCACTGCTGAGCACACCAGCAGCATCTACTTCTCCCTGAGTATCCACCAGTGCTGAGCACACCAGCAGCATCTCCTTCTCCCTGTTCATACACCAGAGCTGAGCACACCAGCAGTATATCCTTCTCCCTGAGTATGCCCAGTGCTGAGCACACCAGCAGCATCTGCTTCTCCCTGAGTATGCACCAGTGCTATACACGCCAGCAGCATCTCCTTCTCTCTTTGTATGCACCTGTGCTGAGCACACCAGCAACATCTCCTTCTCCTGGTGTATGCACAAGTGCTAAGCGCACCAGCAGCATCTCCTTCTCCCTGTGTATGCACCATTGCTGAGCACACCAGCAGCATATCCTTCTCTTTGAGTATGTACCAGTGATGAACAAACCAGCAGCATCTCCTTTGCCCTGTGTCTGCACCAGTGCTGGACACACCAGCAGTATCTCTTCCCTTGTTTCCACCAGTGCTGAGCACACCAGCAGCATCTCCTTCTCTCTGTGTATGCACCAGTGGTGAGGACACCAGCAGCATCTCATGCCCCCTGAGTATGCACCACTGCTGAACACACCAACAGCATCTACTTCTCCCTGAGTATGCACCAGTGCTGAGCACACCAGCAGCATCTCCTTCTTCCTGAGTATGCACCAGTGCTGAGCACACCAGCAGCATCTCTTTCTCCCTGTGTATGCACCATTGCTGAGCACACCAGCAGCATATCCTTCTCCCTGTGTATGCACCAGTGCTGAACACACCAGCAGTATATCCTTCTCCCTGAGTATGCCCAGTGCTGAGCACACCAGCAGCATCTGCTTCTCCCTGAGTATGCAGCAGTGCTAACACACCAGCACCATCTCCTTCTCTCTGTGTATGTGCCAGTGCTGAGCATGCCAGCAGCATCTCCTTCTCCATGTGTATGCACAAGTGCTGAATACAACAGCAGCATCTTCTCCCTGTGTATGCACCAGTCTGTACACACCAACAACATCTCCTTCTCCCTGTGTATGCACCCGTGCTGAACACACCAGCAACATCTCCTTCTCCCTGTGTATGCACAAGTGCTGAGTGCACCAGCAGCATCTCCTTCTCCCTGTGTAGGCACCAGTGGTGAACACATCAGCAGCATCTCCTTCTCCCTGTGTATGCACCAGTGCTTAATACACCAGCAGCATATCCTTCTCCCTGTGTATGCACCAGTGCTGAGCACACCAGCAGCATCTCCGTCTCCCTCAGTATGCACAAGTGCTGAGCACACCAGCAGCATCTGCTTCTCCCTGAGTATGCAGCAGTGCTAAGCACACCAGCACCATCTCCTTCTCTCTGTGTATGTGCCAGTGCTGAGTATGCCAGCAGCATCATCTTCTCCATGTGTATGCACAAGTGCTGAATACAACAGCAGCAGCATCTCCTCCCTGTGTATGCACCAGTCTGTACATACCAACAGCATCTCCTTCTCCCTGTGCATGCAACCGTGCTGAACACACCAGCAACATCTTCTTCTCCCTGTGTATGCACAAGTGCTGAGTGCACCAGCAGCATCCCCTTCTCCCTGTGTAGGCACCAGTGGTGAACATACCAGCAGCATCTCCTTCTCCCTGTGTATGCACCAGTGCTTAATACATCAGCAGCATATCCTTCTCCCTGTGTATGCACCAGTGCTGAGCACACCAGCAGCATCTCTGTCTCCCTCAGTATGCACAAGTGCTGAGCACACCAGCAGCATCTACTATCTGTGTCTGCACCAGTGCTGAGCACACCAGCAGCATTTCCTTCTCCCTCTGTATGCACCAGTGCTGAGCACAGCAGCAGCATCTCCTTTCTTTGTGTATTCACCAGTGCGGAGCACACCAGCAGCATCTCCTTCTTCCTGTGTATACACCACAGTTGAGCACACCAGCAGCAGCTCCTTCTCCCTGTGTATGCACTAGTGCTGCACACAGCAGTAGCATCTCCTTCTCCCTGTGTATGTACCAGTGCTGGGCACACCAGAAGCATCTCCTTCTCCCTGAGTATGCACCTGTGCTGAGCACATCAGCAGCATCTCCTTCTTCCTGTGTATACACCACAGTTGAGCACACCAGCAGCAGCTCCTTCTCTCTGTGTATGCACTAGTGCTGCACACAGCAGTAGCATCTCCTTCTCCCTGTGTATGTACCAGTGCTGAGCACACCAGAAGCATCTCCTTCTCCCTGAGTATGCACATGTACTGAGCACATCAGCAGCATCTCCATCACCCTGTGTATCCACCACTGTTGAACACACCAGCAGCATCTTCTTCTGCCTGTGTATGCACCAGTGCTGAACACTCCAGAAGCATCTCCTTCTCCCTGCATATGCACTAGTGCTGAGCACACCAGCAGCATCTCCTTCTCCCTGTGTATGCACCAGTGCTGAGTACACCAGCAGCATTTCCTTCTCCCTGTGTATGCACCAGTGCTGAGTACAGCAGCAGCATTTCATTATCCCTGTGTATGCACCATTGCTGAGCACACCAGCAGCATCTCCTTCTATCTGTGTCTGCACCAGTGCTGAGCAGAAGAGCAGCATCTCCTTCTCCCTATGTATGCACCAGTGCTGACCTCAGCAGCAGTATCTCCTTCTCCGAGTATGCACCAGTTCTGAGCACACCAGCAGCATCTCCTTCTCGTTGTGTATATACCACTGTTGAACACACCAGCAGCATATCCTTCTCCCTGAGTATGTACCAGTGCTGAACTCAACAGCAGCATCTCCTTCTCCCTGCATATGCATCAGTGCTGAGAACACCAGCAGCACCTCTTTTTCCCCGTGTACGCACCAGTGCTGAGCACACCAGCAGCATCTCCTTCTCCCTGTGTCTGCACCAGTGCTGAGCACACCAGCAGTATCTTCTTCTCCCTGTGTATGCACCAGTGCTGAGAACACCAGCAGCATCTTTTTCTTCCTGCGTATGTACCAGAGTTGAGTGCACCAGCAGCATCTCATTCTTTCTGTGTATGCACCAGAGCTGAGCACACCAGCAGCATCTCCTTCCCCTGTGTATGCACCAGTACTAAGCACACCAGCAGCATCTCCGTCTCCCTGAGTATGCACCAGTGCTGAGCACACCAGCAGCATCTCCTTCTCCCTGTGTATGCACCAGTGCTGAGCACACCAGCAGGATCCCCTTCTCCCTGTGTATGTATGAGTACTGAACACACCAGCTGCATCTCCTTCTCCCTGTGTCTGCACCAGTGCTGAGCACACCAGCAGCATCTTCTTCTCCCTGTGTATGCACCAGTGCTGAGCACACCAGCAGCATATTTTTCTTCCTGTGTATGCACCAGAGTTGAGCACACCAGCAGCATCTCATTCTCCGTGTGTATGCACCAGTGCTGAGCACTCCAGCAGCGTCCTCTTTTCCCTGAGTATGGGCCAGTGCTGAGCACACCAGCAGCATCTCCTTCTCCCTGTGTATGCAATAGTGCTGAGAACACCAGCAGCATCTCCTTCTCCCTCTGTATGCACCAGTGCTAAGCAACACAGCAGTATCTCCTTCTCCCTGTGTATGCACCAGTGCAGAGCAGACCAGCAGCATCTCCTTCTCCCTGTGTATGCACCAGTGCTGAGCACACCAGCAACATCTCCTGCTCACTCTGTATGCACCAGTGCTCTACACACCAGCATCATCTCCTTCTCCCTGTGCATGCACAAGTGCTGAGCACACCAGCGGCATCTCCTTCTCCCTGTGTATGCACCAGTGCTGAGCACACCAGCAGCATCTCCTTCTCCCTGAGTATGTACAAGTGCTGCGCACACCAGCAGCATCTCCTTCTTATCTGTGTCTGCACCAGTGCTGAGCACAACCAGCAGCATCTCCTTCCCTTTCTGTATGCACCAGTGCTGAGCACAGCAGCAATATCTCCTCCTCCATGTGTATGCACCAGTGCTAGGCACACCAGCAGCATTTCCTTCACTTTGTGTATTCACCAGCGCTGAGCACAATAGCAGCATCTCCTTCTCCCTGTGTATGCATCAGTGCTGAGCACACTAGAAGCATCTTCTTCTCCCTGAGTATGCACCAGTGATAAGCACATCAGCAGCATTTCCTTCTCCCTTTGTATGCACCACTGTTGAATACATCAGCAGCATCTCCTTCTCCCTGTGTATGCACCAGTGCGGAACACAACAGCAGCATATCCTTCTACCTGTGTATGCACCAGTGCTGAGCACATCAGCAGCATCTCCTTCTCCTTGTGTATGCACCAGTGCTGAGTACACCAGCAGCATTTCCTTATCCCTGTGTATGCACCAGTACTTAGCACAACAGCAGCATCTGCTTTTCCCTCTGTATGCACCAGTGCTGATCACAGCAGCAGTATCACCTTCTCCCTGTGTATGCACCAGTGATGAGCACACCAGCAGCATCTACTTCTCCCTGTGTATGCACCAGTGCTGAGCACACCAGCAGCATCTTCTGTCTGTGTCTGCACCAGTGCTGAGCACACACATCAGCAGTATCTTCTTCTCCCTTTGTATGCACCAGTGATGAGCACACCAGCAGCATCTACTTCTCCTTGTGTATGCACCAGTGCTGAGCACACCAACAGCATCTCCTTCTCCCTGTGTATGCACTAGTGCTGAAAACACCAGCAACATGTTGTCTCCCTGTGTATGCAGCAGTGCTGAACACACCAACAACATCTCCTTCTCCCTGTGTCTGCACCAGTGTTGAGCACACCTGCAACATCTCCTTCTCCCTGAGTATGCTCCAGTGCTGAACACACCAACAGCTTTTACTTCTCCCTGTGTATGCACCAGTGCTGAGCAGACCAGCAGCATCTCCTTCTTCCTGTGTATGCACTGTGTTGAGCATGCCAGCAGCATCTCCTTCTACCTGTGTATGCACAAGTGCTGAGCACAAAAGCAGCTTCTCCTTTTCCGTGAGTGTACTCCAGTGCTGAGCACACAAGCTGCATCTCCTTTTTTGTGTGTATGCACCAGTGCTGAGCACACCAGCAGCATCTCTTTCTCACACCAGCAGCATATCCTTCTCCCTGAGTATGTACCAGTACTGAGCACACCAGCATTTCCTTCTCCCTGTGTATGCAGCAGTGTTGAGCAAACCCGCAGCATCTCCTTCTCCCTGTGTAGGCACCAGTGCTGAACACACCAGCAACATCTCCTTCTCACCGTGTCTGCACCAGTGTTCATAGGTTCATAGGTTAGTACTAGGCTAACTGCCCTTGCGAGCCATTTTAGGCCTAGCCAATTATCCCTTGTGAGACTCAAACCCTGCACCTTGTGTTTGTAAGGCAAACACCTTAGCCATTAGGCCACCCTCCCAGGGTATCTCTTTCTCCCTGTGTATGCCCCAGTGCTAAGGACACCAGCAGCAACTCCTTGTCCCTGTGTATGCACACGTGCTGAGCACACCAGCAGCATCCCCTTCTCCCTGTGTATGCACCACTGCTGAGCACACCAGCATCATGTCCTTCTCCCTATGTATGCACCAGTGCTGAGTACACCAGTAGCATCTCCTTATCCCGGAGTATGCACCAGTGTTGAGCACATCAGCAGCATCTCCTTCTCACCGTGTATGCACCACTGTTGAACACAACAGCATCATCTTCTTCTCCCTGTGTATGCACCAGTGCTGAACACACCAGCAGCATCTCCTTCCCCCTGCATATGCCCCAGTGCTGAGCACAACAGCAGCATCTCCGTCTCCCTGTGTATGCACCAGTTCTGAGCACACCAGCAGCATCTCCTTCTCCCTGTGTATGCACCAGTGCTGAACACACCAGCAGCATCTCCTTCTCTCTGTGTATGCACCAGTGCTGAGCACACCAGCAGCATCTCCTCCCTTGTATGCACCAGTGTTGAGTACACCAGCAGCATCTCCTTTTCCCTGTGTATTTACCAGTCCCAAGCACACCGGCAGCATCTCCTTCTCCCTGGGTATGCACCAGTGCTGAGCACACTAGCAGAATCTCCTTCTTCCTGTGTATGCACCAGTGCTGAGCACAGCAGCAGCAGCATCTCCTTCTCCCTGTGTATGTACCAATGCTGAGCACACCAGCAGAATCTCCTTCTTCCAGTGTATGCACCAGTGCTGTGCACACCAGCAACATCTCCTTCTCCTTGTGTATGCACCAGTGCTAAGCACACCAGCAGCATTTCCTTATCCCTGTGTATGCACCAGTGCTGAGCACACCAGCAGCATCTCTTGGCTCTGTCTGCACCAGTACTTAGCACACCAGCAGCATCTCCTTCTCCCTCTGTATGCACCAGTGCTGATCACAGCAGCAGTATCTCCTTCTTCCTGTGTATGCACCACTGATGAGCACACCAGCAGCATCTACTTCTCCCTGTGTATGCACCAGTGCTGAGCACACCAGCAGCATCTTCTGTCTGTGTCTGCACCAGTGCTGAGCACAGCAGCAGTATCTCCTTCTCCTATGTATGCACCAGTGATGAGCACAACAGCAGCATCTAATTCTCCCTGTGTATGCACCAGTGCTGAACTCTCAAGCAGCATTTCCTTCTCCATGTGTATGCACCAGTGATGTGCACACCAGCAGCATCTCCTTCTCCCTGTGTATGCACCAGTGTTGAGCACACCAGCAGCATCTCCTTTTCCCTGAGTATGCTCCAGGCACCAGTGATGTGCACACCAGCAGCATCTCCTTCTCCCTGTGTATGCACCAGTGTTGAGCACACCAGCAGCATCTCCTTTTCCCTGAGTATGCTCCAGTACTGAGCACACCAGCAACATCTCCTTCTCCCTGAGTATGCACCTTTGCTGAACACACAAGCAGCATCTCCTTCTCCCTGTGTATGCACCAGTGTTGAGCACACCAGCAGCATCTCCTTCTTGCTGTGTATGCACCAGTGCTGAGCACAAAGCAGCGGCATCTCCTTCTCCCTGAATATGCTCCAGTGCTGAAAACACCAGCAGCATCTCTTTCTCCGTGTGTATGCACCAGTGCTGAGCACACCAGCAGCATCTCATTTTCCCTGAGTATGCACCAGTGCTGCACACACCAGCAGCATCTCCTTCTTCCTGTGTATGCACAGGTGCTGAGCACACCAGCAGAATCTCCTTCTTTCTGTGTATGCACCAGTGCTGAGCACACCAGCAACATCTCCTTCTCTCTGAGTATGCTCCAGTGCTGAACTCTTAAGCAGCATCTCCTTCTGCCTGTGTGTGCACCAGTGTTGAGCACACTAGCAGCATCTCCTTCTCCCTGTGTATTCACCAGTGCTGAGCACACCAGTAGCATCTCCTTTTCCCTGAGTATGCTCCAGTGCTTAGCGCACCAGCAACATCTCCTTCTCCCTGAGTATGCACCTTTGCTGAACACACAAGCAGCATCTCCTTCTCCCTGTGTATGCACCAGTGTTGAGCACACCAGCAGCATCTCCTTCTTGCTGTGTATGCACCAGTGCTGAGCACACAGCAGCAGCATCCCCTTCTCCCTGAATATGCTCCAGTGCTGAAAACACCAGCAGCATCTCTTTCTCCGTGTGTATGCACCAATGCTGAGCACACCAGCAGCATCTCATTTTCCCTGAGTATGCACCAGTGCTGCACACACCAGCAGCATCTCCTTCTTCCTGTGTATGCACAGGTGCTGAGCACACCAGCAGCATCTCCTTCTCCCTGTGTATGCGACAGTGCTGAGCACACCAGCAGCATCTCCTTCATGCTGTGTATGCACCGGTGCTAAGCACACCAGCAGCATCTCCTTCTCCCTGAGTATGCTCCGGTGCTGAGCACACCAGCAGCATCTCCTTCGCAGTGTGTATGCACCAGTGCTGAGCACACCAGCAGCATCTCCTTCTCCCTGAGTATGCACCAGTGCTGCACACACCAGCAGCATCTCCTTCTCCATGTGTATGCACCAGTGCTTAGCACACCAGCAGCATGTCATTTTCCCTGAGTATGCTCCAGTGCTGAACACACCAACAGCATCTCATTCTCTGTGTGTATGCACCAGTGCTGAGCGCACCAGCAGCATCTCCTTCTCCCTGTGTATGCACCAGTGTTAAGCACACCAGCAACATCTCCTTCTCCCTGTGTACGCACCAGTGCTGAACACACCAGCAGCATCTCCTTCTACCTGAGTATGCACCAGTGCTGAGCAGATCAGCAGTGTCTCCTTCTCCCTCTACATGCACCAGTGCTGAGAACACCAGCAGCCTCTCCTTTTCCCTGAGTATGCTCCAGTGCTGGGCACACCAGCAGCATATCCTTCTCCCCCGAGTATGCACCAGTGCTGCACACACCAGAAGCATCTCCTTCTCCTTGTGTATGCACCATTGTTGAGCACACCAGCAGTATCTCTTTCTCCCTGAATATGCACCAATACTGAACACACCAGCAGCATCTCCTTCTCCCTGTGTATGTACCAGTGCTGAGCACACCAGCAGCATCTCCTTCTCCCTGTGTATGCACCAGTGCTGAGCACACCAGCAGCCTCTCCTTCTCTCTGAGTATGCTCCAGCATTGAGCACACAAGCAGCATCTCTTATTCTGTGTGTATGCACCAATGCTGTGCACAGCAGAAGCCTCTCCTTCTCCCGGTGTATGCACCAGTACTGAGCACACCAGCATCATCTCCTCCTCCCTGTGTATGCACCAGTGGTGAAAACACCAGCAGCATATCCTTCTCCGTGTGTATGCACCAGTGCTGAGCACACCAGCAGCATCTCCTTCTCCCTGAGTATGCACAAGTGCTGAGCACAACCAGCAGCATCTCCTTCCTTTTCTGTATGCACCACTGCTGAGCACAGCAGCAATATCTCCATGTGTATGCAACAGTGCTAGGCACACCAGCAGCATTTCCTTCACTTTGTGTATTCACCAGTGCTGAGCACAACAGCAGCATCTCCTTCCCCCTGTGTATGCATCAGTGCTGAGCACACTAGAAGCATCTCCTTCTCCCCAAGTATGCATCAGTGCGAAGCACATCAGCAGCATATCCTTCTCCCTGTGTATGCACCACTGTTGAACACATCAGCAGCATCTCCTTCTCCCTGTGTATGCACCAGTGCGGAACACAACAGCAGCATATCCTTGTCCCTGTGTATGCACCAGTGCTGAGCACACCAGCAGCATCTCCTCCCTTGTATGCACCAGTGTTGAGTACACCAGCAGCATCTCCTTTTCCATTTGTATTCACCAGTCCCAAGCACACCAGCAGCATCTCCTTCTCCCTGGGTATGCACCAGTGCTGAGCACAGCAGCAGCATCTCCTTCTCCCTGTGTATGTACCAATGCTGAGCACACCAGCAGAATCTCCTTCTTCCAGTGTATGCACCAGTGCTGTGCACACCAGCAACATCTCCTTCTCCTTGTGTATGCACCAGTGCTAAGCACACCAGCAGCATTTCCTTATCCCTGTGTATGCACCAGTGCTGAGCACACCAGCAGCATCTCTTGTCTCTGTCTGCACCAGTACTTAGCACACCAGCAGCATCTCCTTCTCCCTCTGTATGCACCAGTGATCACAGCAGCAGTATCTCCTTCTCCCTGTGTATGCACCAGTGATGAGCACACCAGCAGCATCTACTTCTCCCTGTGTATGCACCAGTGCTGAGCACACCAGCAGCATCTTCTGTCTGTGTCTGCACCATTGCTGAGCACATCAGCAGTATCTCCTTCTCCTATGTATGCACCAGTGATGAGCACAACAGCAGCATCTAATTCTCCCTGTGTATGCACCAGTGCTGAACTCTCAAGCAGCATTTCCTTCTCCCTGTGTGTGCACCAGTGTTGTGCACACCAGCAGCATCTCCTTCACCCTGTGTATACACCAGTGCTGAGCACACAAGTAGCATCTCCTTTTCCCTGAGTATGCTCCAGTGCTTAGTACACTAGCAGCATCTCCTTCTCCATGTGTATGCACCAGTGATGTGCACACCAGCAGCATCTCCTTCTCCCTGTGTATGCACCATTGTTGAGCACACCAGCAGCATCTCCTTTTCCCTGAGTATGCTCCAGTGCTGAGCACACCAGCAGCATCTCCTTCTCCTTGTGTATGCACAAGTACTGAGCACACCAGCAACATCTCCTTCTCCCTGAGTATGCACCTTTGCAGAACACACAAGCAGCATCTCCTTCTCCCTGTGTATGCACCAGTGTTGAGCACACCAGCAGCATCTCCTTCTTGCAGTGTATGCACCAGTGCTGAGCACACCAGCAGCATCTCCTTCTCCCTGTGTATGCACCAGTGTTAAGCACACCAGCAACATCTCCTTCTCCCTGTGTACGCACCAGTGCTGAACATACCAGCATCTCCTTCTACCTGAGTATGCACCAGTGCTGAGCAGATCAGCAGTGTCTCCTTCTCCCTCTGCATGCACCAGTGTTGAGCACACTAGCAGCATCTCCTTCTCCCTGTGTATTCACCAGTGCTGAGCACACCAGTAGCATCTCCTTTTCCCTGAGTATGCTCCAGTGCTTAGCACACCAGCAGCATCTCCTTCTCCATGTGTATACACCAGTGCTGAGCACACCAGTGGCATATCATTGTCACTGAGTATGCACAAGTGATGTGCACACCAGCAGCATCTCCTTCTCCCTGTGTATGCGCCAGTGCTGAGTACACCAGCAGCATCTCCTTCATGCTGTGTATGCACCAGTGCTAAGCATACCAGCAGCATCTCCTTCTCCCTGAGTATGCTCCGGTGCTGAGCACACCAGCAGCATCTCCTTCACAGTGTGTATGCACCAGTGCTGAGCACACCAGCAGCATCTCCTTTTCCCTGAGTATGCACCAGTGCTGCACACACCAGCAGCATCTCCTTCTCCATGTGTATGCACCAGTGCTTAGCACACCAGCAGCATGTCATTTTCCCTGAGTATGCTCCAGTGCTGAACACACCAGCAGCATCTCCTTCTCCCTGTGTATGCACCAGTGTTGAGCACACCAGCAACATCTCCTTCTCCCTGTGTAAGCACCAGTGCTTAGCACACCAGCAGCATCTCCTTCTACCTGAGTATGCACCATTGCTGAGCAGATCAGCAGTGTCTCCTTCTCCCTCTGCATGCACCAGTGCTGAGCACACCAGCAGCGTTTCCTTCTTCTTGTGTATGCACCAGTGCTGAGAACACCAGCAGCCTCTCCTTTTCCCTGAGTATGCTCCAGTGCTGGGCACACCAGCAGCATCTCCTTCTCCATGTGTATGCACCAGTGCTGAGCACACCAGCAGCATATCCTTCTCCCCCGAGTATGCACCAGTGCTGCACACACCAGAAGCATCTCCTTCTCCTTGTGTATGCACCATTGTTGAGCACACCAGCAGTATCTCTTTCTCCCTGAATATGCACCAGTACTGAACACAATAGCAGCATCTCCTTCTCCCTGTGTATGTACCAGTGCTGAGCACACCAGCAGCATCTCCTTCTCCCTGTGTATGCACCAGTGCTGAGCACACCAGCAGCCTCTCCTTCTCTCTGAGTATGCTCCAGCACACAAGCAGCATCTCTTATTCTGTGTGTATGCACCAATGCTGCGCACAGCAGAAGCCTCTCCTTCTCCCAGTGTATGCACCAGTACTGAGCACACCAGCATCATTTCCTCCTCCCTGTGTATGCACCAGTGGTGAAAACACCAGCAGCATATCCTTCTCCGTGTATATGCACCAGTGCTGAGCACACCAGCAGCATCTCCTTCCTTTTCTGTATGCACCACTGCTGAGCACAGCAGCAATATCTCCTTCTCCATGTGTATGCAACAGTGCTAGGCACACTAGAAGCATCTCCTTCTTTTTGTTGTTCATTCACCAGTGAGAGCACAACAGCAGCATCTCCTTCCCCCTGTGTATGCATCAGTGCTAGGCACACTAGAAGCATCTCCTTCTCCCCAAGTATGCACCAGTGCGAAGCACATCAGCAGCATATCCTTCTCCCTGTGTATGCACCACTGTTGAACACATCAGCAGCATCTCCTTCTCCCTGTGTATGCGCCAGTGCGGAACACAACAGCAGCATATCCTTCTCCCTGTGTATGCACCAGTGCTGAGCACACCAGCAGCATCTCCTAACTTGTATGCACCAGTGTTGAGTACACCAGCAGCATCTCCTTTTCCCCTGTGTATTCACCAGTCCCAAGCACACCAGCAGCATCTCCTTCTCCCTGGGTATGCACCAGTGCTGAGCACAGCAGCAGCAGCATCTCCTTCTCCCTGTGTATGTACCAATGCTGAGCACACCAGCAGAATCTCCTTCTTCCAGAGTATGCACCAGTGCTGTGCACACCAGCAACATCTCCTTCTCCTTGTGTATGCACCAGTGCTAAGCACACCAGCAGCATTTCCTTATCCCTGTGTATGCACCAGTGCTGAGCACACCAGCAGCTTCTCCTTCTCCCTGTGTATGCACCAGTGCTGTGCACACCAGCAGCATCTCCTCCTCCTTGTGTGTGCACCAGTTCTGAACACACCAGCAGCATCTCCTTCTCCATGTGTATGCACCAGTGCTGAGCACAACAGTAGCATCTCCTTTTCCCTGAGTATGCTCCAGTGCTTAGCACACCAGCAGCATCTCCTTCTCCATATGTATGCACCACTGCTGAGCACACCAGTGGCATCTCCTTCTCCCTGTGTATGTACCAGTGATGAGCACACCAGCAGCATCTCCTTTTCCCTGAGTATGCTCCAGTGCTGAGCACACCAGCAGCATCTCCTTCTCTTTGTGTATGCGCAAGTACTGAGCACACCAGCAACATCTCCTTCTCCCTGAGTATGCACCTTTGCTGAACACACAAGCAGCATCTCCTTCTCCTTGTATATGCACAAGTACTGAACACACCAGCAGCATCTCCTTCTCCCTGTGTATGCACCAGTGCTGAACACACCAGCACCATCTCCTTGTCTCTGTGTATGCACCAGTGCTGCGCACACCAGCAGCATCTCTTTCTCACTGTGTCTGCACCAGCTCTGAGCACACCAGCAGCATCTCCTTCTCCCTGTGTCTGCACCAGTGCTGAGCACACCAGCAGCATCTCCTTCTCCTTCTGTATGCACCAGTGCTGAGCTCACCAGCAGCATTTCCTCCCTTGTATGCACCAATGATGAGTACACCAACAGCATCTCATTCTCCCTGTGTCTGCATCAGTGCTGAGCACACCAGGAACATCTCCATCTCCCTGAGTATGCACCAGTGCTGAACACACAAGCAGCATCTCCTTCTCCTTGTGTGTGCATCAGTGTTGAGCACACTAGCAGCATCTCCTTCTCCCTGTCTATGCACCAGTGCTGAGCACAACAGCAGAGTCTCATTTTCCTGTGTATGCACCATTGCTGTGCACACCAGCAGCATCTACTTCTCCCTGTGTATGCACCAGTGCTCAGCACACCAGCAGCATATCCTTCTATTTTAGTATGCACCAGTGCTCCACACACCAGCAGCATATCCTTCTCCCTGTGTATGCACCAGTGCTGAGCACACCAGCAGCATCTTCTTCTCCCTTTGTATTCACCAGTGTTGAGCACACCAGCAGCATCTCATTCTCCCTGTGTCTGCACCAGTGATGAGCACACCAGCAGCATCTCCTTCTCCCCAGGTATGCAACAGTGCTGAGCACACCAGCTGAATCTCCTTCTCCCTGTGTATGCACCAGTGCTGAGCACACCAGCAGCGTCTCCTTCTCCCTGTGTATGCACCAGTGCTGACCAAACCAGCAGCATCTCCCTCTCCCTGTGTATGCACCAGTGTTGCATACACCAGTAGCATCTCCTTCTCCCTTTGTATGCACCAGTGCTGAACATACCAGCAGCATCTCCTTCTCCCTTAGTATGCACAAGTGCTGAGCACACCAGCAGCGTCTCCTTCTCCCTGTGTATGCACCAGTGCTGAGCACAGCAGCAGTGTCTCCTTCTCCCTGTGTATGCACCAGTGCTGAGCACACCAGCAGTGTCTCCTGCTCCCTGTGTATGCACCAGTGTTGAGCATACCAGCAGTATCTCCTTCTCCCTGTGTATGCACTAGAGCTGAGCACACCAGCAGTGTCTCCTTCTCCCTGTGTCTGCACCAGTGTTGACACACCAGCAGCAGCTCCTCCCTGTGTATGCACCAGTGATGAACAGACCAGCAGCATCCCCTTCTCACTGTGTATGTACCAGTATTGCACACACCAGCAGCATCTCCTTCTCCCTGTGTATGCACTAGTGCTGAACTCACCTGCAGCATCTCATTCTCCCTGAGTATGCACCAGTGTTGAGCACACCAGCAGCATTTCCTTCTCCCTGTATATGCACCAGTGTTGAGCACACCAGTAGCATCTCCTTCTTGTGTATGCATCAGTGTTAGCACACCAGCAGCATCTCCTTCTCACTGAGTATGCACCAGTGCTGAGCACACCAGCAGCATCTCATTCATACTGTGTATGCACCAGTGTTGAGCACACAAGTAGCATCTCCTCCTTCTTCCTGTGTATGCACCAGTGCTGAACACACCAGCAGCATATCCTTCTCCCTGAGTATGCACCAGTGCTGAGCACAGCAGCAGCATCTCCTTCTCCCTGTGTATGCACCACTGCTGAGCACAGCAGCAGCATGTCCTTCTCCCTGTGTATGCACCAGTGCTGAGCAGACCAGCAGCATCTCCTTCTCCCTGTGTATGTACCAGTTTTGTGCACACCAGCAGCATCTCCTTCTCCCTCTGTATGCACCAGTGCTGCACACACCAGCAGCATCTCCTTCTCCCTCTGTATGCAGCAGTGCTGAGCACACCAGCAGCATCTCTTTCTCCCTGAATATGCACCAGTACTGAGCACACCAGCAGCATCTCCTTCTCCCTGTGTATGCACCACAGCTGAGCATACCAGCAGCATCTCCTTCTCCCTGTGTCTGCACCAATGTTGAGCACACCAGCAGTATCTCCTTCTCCCTGTGTATGCACCAGTGCTGAACAGACCAGCAGCATCTCCTTCTCCCTCAGTTTTCACCAGTGCTGAGCACACCAGCAGCATCTACTTCTCACTGTGTATGTACCAGTGTTGTGCACACCAGCAGCATCTCCTTCTCTCTGAGTATGCACCAATGCTGAGCACACCAACAGCATTTCCTTCTCCCTGTGTATGTAGCAGTTCTGAACACACTAGCAGCATCTCCTTCTCCCTGTGTATGCACCAGTGTTGAGCACACCAGCAACATCTCCTTCTCCTTGTGTATGCACAAGTGCTGAGCACACCAGCAACATCTCCTTCTTCCTGAGTATGCACCAGTGCTGCACACACCAGCAGCATCTCCTTCTCCCTGTGTATGCACCAGTTTTGAGCACATCATGAACATCTCCTTCTCCCTGTGTCTGCACCAGTGTTGAGCACACCAGCAGCATCTCCTTCTACCCGTGTATGCACCAGTGCTGAACAGACTAGCAGCATCTCTTTCTCTCTGAGTTTGCACCAGTGCTTGAGCACACTAGCAGCATCTCCTTCTCCCTGTGTATGCACCAGTGCTGAGCACACCACCAGAGTCACCTTTTCTCTGTGTTTGCACCAGTGCTTAGCACACCAGTAGCATCTCCTTCTACCTGTGTATGCACTAGTGCTTCACACATCAACAGCATCTCCTTCTCCCTGAGTATGTACCAGTGCTGAGCACACAAGCAGCATCTCCTTCTCCCTGTGTATGCACCAGTACTTAGCACACCAGCAGCATCTCCTTCTCCCTGAGTATGCACCAGTGCTGAGCACAGCAGCAGCATCTCTTTCTCCCTGTGTATGCACTAGTGCTGAGCACACCAGTAGCATCTCCTTTTCCCTCTGAATGCACCAGTGCTGGGCACACCAGCAGCATCTCCTTCTCGCTGTCAGTGCTGAGCACACCAGTAGCATCTCCTTCTCCCTGTGTATGCACCAGTGCTGAGCACACCAGCAGCATCTCCTTCTTGCTGTAAGTGCTGATCACACCAGTAGCATCTCCTTCTCCCTGTGTATGCACCAGTGCTGAGCACACCAGCAGCATCTCTTTCTCCCTGAATATGCACCAGTACTGAGCACACCAGCAGCATCTCCTTCTCCCTGTGTATGCACCACAGCTGAGCATACCAGCAGCATCTCCTTCTCCCTGTGTCTGCACCAATGTTGAGCACACCAGCAGTATCTCCTTCTCCCTGTGTATGCACCAGTGCTGAACAGACCAGCAGCATCTCCTTCTCCCTCAGTTTTCACCAGTGCTGAGCACACCAGCAGCATCTACTTCTCACTGTGTATGTACCAGTGTTGTGCACACCAGCAGCATCTCCTTCTCTCTGAGTATGCACCAATGCTGAGCACACCAACAGCATTTCCTTCTCCCGGTGTATGTAGCAGTTCTGAACACACTAGCAGCATCTCCTTCTCCCTGTGTATGCACCAGTGTTGAGCACACCAGCAACATCTCCTTCTCCTTGTGTATGCACAAGTGCTGAGCACACCAGCAACATCTCCTTCTTCCTGAGTATGCACCAGTGCTGCACTCACCAGCAGCATCTCCTTCTCCCTCTGTATGCACCAGTGCTGAGCACACCAGCAGCATCTCTTTCTCCCTGAATATGCACCAGTACTGAGCACACCAGCAGCATCTCCTTCTCCCTGTGTATGCACCAGTTTTGAGCACATCATGAACATCTCCTTCTCCCTGTGTCTGCACCAGTGTTGAGCACACCAGCAGCATCTCCTTCTACCCGTGTATGCACCAGTGCTGAACAGACTAGCAGCATCTCTTTCTCCCTGAGTTTGCACCAGTGCTTGAGCACACTAGCAGCATCTCCTTCTCCCTGTGTATGCACCAGTGCTGAGCACACCACCAGAGTCACCTTTTCTCTGTGTTTGCACCAGTGCTTAGCACACCAGTAGCATCTCCTTCTACCTGTGTATGCACTAGTGCTTCACACATCAACAGCATCTCCTTCTCCCTGAGTATGTACCAGTGCTGAGCACACAAGCAGCATCTCCTTCTCCCTGTGTATGCACCAGTACTTAGCACACCAGCAGCATCTCCTTCTCCCTGAGTATGCACCAGTGCTGAGCACAGCAGCAGCATCTCTTTCTCCCTGTGTATGCACTAGTGCTGAGCACACCAGTAGCATCTCCTTTTCCCTCTGAATGCACCAGTGCTGGGCACACCAGCAGCATCTCCTTCTCGCTGTCAGTGCTGAGCACACCAGTAGCATCTCCTTCTCCCTGTGTATGCACCAGTGCTGAGCACACCAGCAGCATCTCCTTCTCCCTGTGTATTCACCAGTGTTGAGCACACCAGCAGCATCTCCTTCTCTCTGTGTATGCACCAGTGTTGAACACAGTCCTCTTGCTTTGGCCTAGCTATGGATTTGTAGTGCAGCTATGTAACCCCTGTACTTCTGCAGTCTGTTCCCATAAGTCATTTAATGTCCTTGGTCCAGCATTCTTTAACTTCCGCCGGTGGTTCATTTTTTTCTTTTATCACTTTAAAAATACATATTAAAATAAGATCTTAGTGTCACTCTTTCCAGTTGCTGTTGCAGCTTTTTGGTTATTATTTGGGGACAGAAGATATAATTTCTCTCCTGGGAGCATGCTCTCATCATTGTGAAGAGTTAGCATGTCTCTATGATCTCTCATAATCTTTCAGGATATGTTGTCTTGAACATGATTTTACTGCTGTGATCAATTTTGGGAAAACTTTCTGGAAGTAAGGATTGGACAAACAGCAGTCCCAAATGTGACACCATGATCTAGTCATTTTAAGAATTAGACTAGCTCACTTGGAACAGACATAGTTGGCTTTAACCCAGGATTCAGGCTGAGGTTACCGTTGAATACCTGGTGGATGTATACGTCACAAAGACCACCTCTACTCGGCCCCAGAAATGGTGTAATGAGCAACATCATTTACTTACTGCCTGCTAGGTAAAGTGTGGGTTTGGGTATGATACCAGCTGGGTGGTAGCCAGGAATGGATCAGATTACAGGGAACCAGACCGTGGGAATTGAAATGGACTGGTGAAACATGGGAAGTCACTTCATTGCTGGACTAGGAACTATAGCTAATGTGGAATGTTAACAAATGCTAGTTACATTAAGTTGGTCATACAGTTAGTGTTAGTTCTTGAACCAGACACTTCATAGGCATTATCACATAGGCTCCATGTAACTGAAGGTAGTGCCATTACACATCCTAGTGTACTCACCAAGGTGATGATATGAATGACTTATTAGCATCCAAATTTATCTCTGCAAGGAAAATGACCCTATGATGACAGAAGGATTCTCTCATTTTGTCCTTTGCCCATCAATGCAATAATCCCACTCCTGCTTGGATTGCCACAATACTGCACCGTGAGGTGGGTGTCCTAAACCCTTAGACAGACTCCGACCTTAATTCTGAGAACAATCTTAAAAGTGGTGCATGTAATAAACATGAGCAGTGCTGCTGGATGTAGACAGGTAAATCAATTAATTAAAATGGGAAAAACAAGAACAAGAGTGTTCCTTTGTCACGCACGAATACAGCATTTAGTACTAGTACATTACAGTACTTCATTTTCTGGGTCATTCTGTGCTACGTGTGTGTCTATGTAAGTTTTCACCAGGTTATTTGGTTGCCTTTCTCAACACAAAGACTGGTGAGCTGGTGAGCTTCTTACTTGATTAAGTGTGTGTGTGTGTGTGTGTGTGTGTGTGTGTGTGTGTGTGTGTGTGTGTGTGTGTGTGTATATACATGCATTTGTGTACATGCGGTGTGTGTGTGTGTGTGTGTGTGTGTGTATATGCTTGCATGCACATAGCCATGCATTTGTGTTTGCGTGTGTGTGTGTGTGTGTGTGTGTGTGTGTGTGTGTGTGTGTGTGTGTGTGCGTGCATGCATGCACATGGTCATGCATTTGTGTGTGCGCACGCCTCCACATGTTTATGTCCCACAGTGAACTGGCATTTTCTGTAGGACTGGTGGACTTGCATTCTGCCTTATACATGCCAAGCCCTGGGATATTCTCCATTTCCTCAGTAACCGAGAATAAAACAAAGCAAGTGGCAGCAAATGAATGAATGAATAAAAGAACAAATAAGTGGTTGAGTGAATGTTCTTGTTTGTATGTATGTTTAGCTACTCTGCTAAGAAGAATGTTCACAAATAAATCAACGAATGATGACATGCTAAGCAGACCAAATACTTCGACACCTTTACTGTAATTCACAGATGCTGAAAAAGCTTAAGAGAGCAAATACATCTGGAGGACACATTTTTAATTATACGGCATCTGCAAATATAAAGGCAGGCAGCTTAGGCTCTTCTGGAAACTGATATATAAGACATGGTACCCTATTTCTGAGGCATAAATGACATAATCTGAGGAGATTCCCTACATGTAGCATGATTCTTGTACTAGGAAAGACCCAACTTTCCTGAACCTTCCCATGATGATAGCTAAAGATTTCCAAGGAAGTACACTGTTCTGTAGCAAGTCATGGCAGAAACATCATGGATAATAAGAATGTATGACAGGCAGCATAATGTAATTAGAGTTATTTATAGCAGGAGTATTAGCCCAGGTATTTGTTTTCTATCCTACAGCACTTTTACAATCTGCACGGGTTATGGGTGCTTTCCACTTCTTGTACAACCAAAATTAGGAACAGTTTTAGCATTTTGTCCACATTGGCATAAAGATTTTCTCACAGCCCTAATGGCAAATTGTGATAACTATTATCAAGAAACAAAACTTTAAAGAACTAGCAGCCATTTGACAGACACAACAATCCTTGCGGGCCCTATATGATGAGTCCCAAGCCAAACTGACCTGCTGGTTTAGTTCAGACTTTCAGGGCAGTCATTCAGTATATGAAAGAATATCATTAGCTGTAACTTCTACAAATCACGGTCAAGATCAAAGGCAGCAGACAAGGGCCAAAATGTGGAGACACACCTCCTGCAGCCAGCTTTCTTCTTCATAAATCAGTTAAGAGGTGTAAGTAAATCAGTAACAGATGACCAGAACTGAGGACATGTCTTTTAGATGTATAACGTTCCTGCAGAAAGCAATGCAATAATGAATTAAATCATAATAACTATTTCCAGAAAAAATGTCACTAATTGATAGTATGCCTGTTCAAAGAACATGATACGCTGAATCACGATTCATTTCATCATACTTGTGACTGCAAACAATAATGTACTTCAAGATCACTGCAAACCCAGTCAAATTCACATTCACTGAGGTGTATCTGTCTCAGAATTGATTATATAAAGTAACAGAAGTTTGAGGCCATAGAAAGATTTGCCTTCCTCAAAGAAAAATGTATTTCTTCTATTTCACTTTTGTTTTATTTCAGAATTAATTTTTCTGGGTAATGCTTTTTGCACTGGGATTTTCTTTTATCGTGTTTTAATGAACTGGCCTTTAACTGCAGTGATACAGCAATATTAAAACTTGAGAATGTCTTTATGATTAGATACTCTATATTTTTTTCATAGCTGAAATATGATCTGATGAAAATTAGCAACATCCTTAAAAGCCAACAGATGGAGATGCTCTTTCTTGTTCTCTGCCAGGTAGTTATGGCACATATTATATCCACTCTTAAAAATATTCAAGAAAATAACTTACAATTAACTTTTTGATCACATCAATCACATCAGCTAATATGGCTTTTTGACCATTGTCTAGGATGGATTCAGAGCAAGATGTAATACATTTACTGCTATATACACAGTAAGCAACAAAATACATACGTCAATGGAAAAGGATTGCCTTACTCAACAAATATTCATATAGATCTCAGGAAAGCATTTAAAAGTGTTCATCACTGCTTCTAAAACACGGAGTATGCTAGGATTCAGCATAAATATGTTAAACTGGCTTTCTAACTACCTCTGCCAAAGAACTTTTAAAGTGTATATTCCCCAACTCCAAGGGTAAGGGTCAACACTCGGATACATTCCCTTTTCTTTAGTCATAAATGATATCACTACAACCATTCTCCCATCATTAATAATGCTTGGTGAAAATGAAATATTTCTGCATAGGTCAGGAGACTTTACAATACAGTACAAATTCAAAAGCAGCTGAAAAAAGCTATCAATCTGGTGGCAGTTTTAGGAACCCTGGGTACAAGTGACAAGGTTCTCTACCAACTATATGACACTCAAGGTTTATACAACTGTCATCATGATAAGCTCCCCTTAATAGTATTAGTTTCATTTGGCTATAAAATAGCCCAGGTATCATAGCATGAATAACTTGATTCCTTAATAGACCTCTCAGGTAAAGTATATTCTACTTAACAGAAAAAGTGAACAAATAACCAAAAGACTGTTATTCTGTTTATAAGTCTATCATACCCACAATCATTGTATACGTTAACCATTAACCAAAATAAATTGTGTCATCACAAGAATGAATTTGAGTGCTTTTCCCTGGTTAAAAGATACGGACTTTATCAATCTTGGTTTAAACGTATATACTTTAGCTGTTAAAGTATTCATCCCCTGCTTGGCATGTACCCTCCAATTAATACCACTAATTTGCGTAACACCCAAATCTTACAAATAATAATAAACATTATCTTTAGATTTATCAAATTTGTCCCTAGTAGTGAACATCGTTGCATCTTATGTTATGAAGAATGGAAACATGAGTAATGCATTAGCTAAACATTGCAAGAACTGTAACAAAAATACAAAGAGTGAGACCAACGCATGTTCTGGGGCTAAAATTATTTAATAAAATAGTTGGTGAGTGCTTTCACAACATAAACAGTTGCTTTATCAGACGGATTTAGTATTGCACTTTAGTGAAACAAATAAGGCAGTGTCACCAATCATAGGAGGCATAACAAAGCACTATAACCAATTGTATTGCACATTTACTATCCATCTGATGGCCATTCAGATTTCACTAGATGTAATAATAAGACCAATCAGGGAAAACTTAAAATATTACCACCAATGATAGGTGGCTTAATGTAACACTATAACTAGTCACAGTACATATTTGTTAATCATTCAGTGGCTTAGAACATAGCAGTAGAGCCACTCAGATTCCATTTAGTGTAGTATTATAACCAACTGTATAGGTTCCTTACAATTCATTTTCTACCAATCATATATACAAGGAAAAAATAATATAATCAGTAATGTTGCAAATTTACTAATCAAAATGCAGTCATTCAGGTTTTACTTAGTATAGACCTGTAGCCAGTCATGTTCCACGATCAAAAACATGTAATATAGTGGCCAAACTAATAAGACAATACGAATTAGAATAATTTAGTTAATAACAATTTCATATCAGCTAGCCTTTGGCTTCTCCTCATAATAAACACTCCCTTCTAACATATTTCCACACTGTTCAAGAAATATGGGTGAGCAATATTAAACATGTAAAACTCCGCTTAGCCTAGTTTTAAACCCAGGCCTCTTACATGAAAGGTAAAAATTCTACCACTGGACCACTTCTACATAATTGTATTTTGATGTTTTAGCCCCCTGGCTTTAAAAATGGTTTCAAAGGGACCTTAGCATTCAAATCCTTACCCCTATCTGCTCTAAGTTTAATAATCCATCATCCCTCAGCACTTTCAGTTCTATTTTGAATATCTCCTTGTCTAATATTCACTTTGATAGCCTCTAAAACATTAAACATAAAAAAGTGAGTTTCATCAGTGTCAAGAATATGTTTAGACAATGGATTTGTAGTAGAATTAATCCTTATCTGGTACAAGTGTTCTCTGATACAATCTTTCAAAGGTCTATCCATTTTACCAATGTAAAATAACCCACATATCTGGCAGGTAGCACCATAAACTGCATGACAGGTGTAACAAGTCACCAGTACTCTGAAATTATATACTTAGCCATTATCAGGATGCAGAAATGCGTTAGCTGTAGATATAAACAGACAGTAACTACAGGCATTGCTGGGAATAGTACCCGGTTCCATACCAACAAAATCAATATTGGCAGTATATTTGGAGTAACATAGCATACTCTTGATGTTCCTTTTATTTTTATACCTAAACCTGAGGTTCTCTCCAATCACATTAAGTGTTGAATCAGTCATTAATATTGAAGGAATGCTATCTTCATCGCAATCTCTTAAAAAAAAATAAGGCTTTTCTCTATCATAGGTTCATAGGTTCATACTAGGCTATCTGCCCTAGGGCATTTATAAGCCTAGCCAGAATGTGTTTGGCTTTCGCCACCCATTTTAAATTTATTTTGCTATGCCCTTTTTCGAGGTTAGTATACTGTGCCTCTATCTAACAGTGACACAGAAGTGATACCCGGGGTAAACCTACGATCTCCCATCCACTCATCAAGATTCCTCTTGAAGAGAGTCAATGAGGGACTCTGCCTAACCTGACTGGGATTTTATTCCAGAGTGAAGGGAGCCTCTGGGTTATGAATCTGTCCCTCCAGCATGTCCTATTTATTTCAGTGCTGAGGTTCAAGTCTCTCGGCGTAGCTCGATGGGATTTGGATTTTCTGAGGTGCAGCATGTCCATTAATTCCGGGTTGGACATGGCTTTATCGTCAGGCACAGATCGCCTCTGAACAGGTGGTATGCCACTGAGTAGAGCTGGAGTTTCTTTAACTGGGCAGCATATGGCATCTGTTTGAGCCCTTTGATCCTCTTGGTGAGGTACTTTTGGGGTCTTTCCAGTTGCTGCAGGTGTCTGGTAAGGTACATCCCAAAAGGGGCATTGTACTCAATTATGGGCCTGATGAGGGATGAGTAAAGAGGCACGATGACCTCCCTGATCTAGATGTGAATCCCTTCATGATTAGGTGGGCTATATAAAATGTTTTTCTAACCACTTTGGCCACGTGGTTGTCAAATGAGAGATTGCTATCAACTTGGGTCCCCAGGTCCCTAATTACTTCTTCTGTACTTAATGGATTTCCACCTATGTGGTAATTTGTGGGCACTTTGTTTTTGCCAAAGGGGATGACTATACACTTTTGGCATTTAGCTTGAGGCCATGGCACTGGCACCAGTTGTCTGTTTCTATGAGGCCCTTTTGGAGGATGCTTGTGTCGGCTGGAGAGTCGATTATGGCACCCAGTTTGCAGTCATCTGCGAACTTGGTCAGCCACAGTCCTTCCATGTTGGCCTGTACCTCCGAGAAATATATACCGAACAAGAGAGGTCCCAGGACTGCGCCTTGTGGGACACCACTTGTAACTGGTTTGGAGTCTGACATGGCTCCAGCAATTCTAACCATGTGGGTTCTGTCCTTGAGCCAGTTTGCAATCCATCTAGTGACATAGGGGTTTATATTTAAGCTGGTGAGCTTATCTATAATGCCCGAGTGGGGTATTGTATCGAAGGCTTTTGCGAGGTCCAGGTAGGCTGTGTGGACCACCTTCCCCTCGTCAATGGCCTTGGTGACTGTTTCAAAGAAATCAACCAGGTTTAAGAGGCAGGATCTGCCCTTAACAAGCATAAAAGTGAATTATCCAGGCATAAAAGTGAAATTTGACTCATATTAGCATTAATTTCAGAGCTTCTGTAACCCCTCTTTTCCAAATGTATACTCACATTTATCATCACATGTATTCAGTCCGGACAGCCTCAACCCTGCCATTTAATTATATTCTGAAAGATATGCCTGTGATGCATGCTCTGTCTATGCAAATAAATATTCCTATGGCACAGCTTCCTATAGATTCCAGTGGTTATGTGCGCATTGTCTAATCTAGTAATCAGAGTATCCAAAAAAACTAACTTCATGGCGAGAGTAAGTTAGTGAAAACTTCAAAAAAGAAGTTGATCCATCGAAAAACTCATAAAAGCTTTTCAGATCATTCTTCTATGTCCCCATATAATGCCGAGGTTATTGACAAAACATAGGTAAAACAAAATACAGCCAACAAAATAATGACCATTTAGGATAAAGTCCACCTCCCACTCTGCCATTACCATATTTGCATAACTTTTGTCACTAGAAGTGCTCATAGCCATGCCATCATTCTGTAGGTAATATTGGCCATCAAATACAAATGCATTATTCTCGAGTATGATCTCCATGAATAAACATAATAGGTCAGTACATCTTTCATCATACACACTAAACTTTGTAAGAAAAAGTTTGATAGCCTTAGCACCATGTTGGTTCAGTATTTTAGTGAATAAGGATTGTACGTCCAATGTAACCAACCAAAAAGGAAAATCTGTGGGATAATGCACTGTAAACTCAAAAAGGTCTTGTAAAAATTGTAATCTTTCAGGATATACACATTCTTATCCAAAATTGGACACAGATGTCTCTCAACAAATATAGAAACAGGCTCAGTACACCAATTCCTGACAGCCACTATGGGGCGGAAGGGAAGAGCACATGCATTCTTATGAGTTTTCGGCAGCTCTTGAATGAAGGGCACCAGTGGTTCACCTACCTTTAAAAAAATTAAACCAGTCAAGAGTGATCATCCTCTTCAACAATCACTCAAAGTTGAAAAAATTCTATTCTTCATACTATCACTTAATTCTGTTCTAGTGTATGTGCTTGTGTCAGCTAGCATCGTATTAATTGAGTCAAAATAATAACTCCTATCCATAATAACAGTGGTGCTGCCTTTGTCAGCAGGTCTGATAAAAATATTGGCATTATTTTCTAATTAATGTATGGCCGGTCTTTCATTTACAGTTAAGTTATTAAAACAATTTTTATTTTGTCTGTGTTCAAATAGACTATAAAAATAATTTTCACATAACTTCCCAAAGGCATCAAGTAAAGGAGGGTTAATAGGAACTGTCACAAAAGGAGATACTGCCAGCCCAGTTATCTGGAATTTTGTAAATATTGTGTCATTTGTGAATGTCATCATGCTTCATGTAAGATACTTGTGTTACAACTGTGTTAGAACTGTGTGTTATGTGTATATCAAACTGATGGTACAGAAGTGTGTGTTGAAAAGGTTTTTGCAAAGTGCTTAGAATGTAACCAGAGCATGCCTTACTGGAATACAACAGAAATGTATATGCACTATTGTAACTGTTTAAATGTATATATTTTAACAATGGAAACTGGAGCACAGAAGGTTATCTTCAGAAAAAAATAGCTGAAATTAAATTAGTTTATGGCCAGGCCATAAAAAGATGTTATCTTTCAGTTTCAGTGCAGCAACAGATACAATGTCTGTACTGAAAAGTTTTCTGTATTGTCTTAGAAGTGTCATTGTTTTATGACTTCCATCATTTGCCACAGATCTGAGGAAAAGCCCTTGTCTATGTATTTTCACAGGTGGATGCTAAATAGTGCTAGCTTTCAGCAGTGGGGGTTTTACCTGGGATAGAGTCAGATGACAAGAAATTATGTCATTCTGCAAGCTATCCCAGCAATAATAGTTGATATATTAATTAAATAACTCTCTGAGAGAGAGGGACTGCATTATGTATTCTGTCTTTGACCTGACTACATCAAGATACATTCACCATACATTTGCCTGCCTTTGTAGCAAGTTCTTAGGTTACAGTATAACTCTCTTAGAAATAGTCAGAAATATAGCAAAGCTTAATTTAGATGTTTTTCTTTTTATATTTGAGAGTGTCCTGCAATGTTGTTTTAAATATTTCCTGTGATTTTGAACTCTGATGTAACTGTAAATATATACTGAGTATTTTCTTGTTCTTTTAATATTTATTATTAAATATATTTAAACCTTTCATTGTGGCTGATTTGTCTAGAGATATCTAAGTTCTGAGAGTATTTGCATATTTATTTGGTGACACTATGTAGGCCACTCCTAATAGCCTTGCTTTTGGTCAAACTACCATTTGTATTAACAGTAACATTTCACAGTAAGATTGGACAGCCTTTGTTAAGGGCCTTGAACTAGCTGACAAGGAGTGACTGGTGTCAGGGGAAACTACCTTATTGTCTGGGCAGAAGGGGCATATCTAGTAAACCTGTGCCAGACTTTCCCAGGTGTGTGTGTATAAATCAAACCTCAAAGAGTGTGTGTGTCAGCTACTTGGGCAGGGACACAAAGCACTGGTTGGACAGAGAGGGTGCTGGAGGTCTTTGTTTGGTCATTCAGCTGAGATCTCAACTCTATAGCTGTGCCAGTGGGGACTCTTATTGGGGATCTGGAGAAAGAGGGAGAAAACAGCCTAGGGCTGACTGTGGTCTCTGTGCGCTCTTAAGGGAAATTGCACTTGATGTAGAGAGCTGAATCTGGAAATACTGTGTGTGTACCTTTCATCCTCCCAATGTATGTCCTCCACTGGTGCCAGTGGTGAGGATTGAGGCTCCTTCATTAGTGGTTCAGTGGTGCGGTATCACAGGAACAAATAAACTATTTTTTTAAAAGGTTGGATAGTGGTCTCAGGTGCATTATTATTGTACATAAGCTTTAAAGACACATTTCTTAAAAACATTTTAAGTCAATGATGCTATCTGTCAATTCTGCTCTTTGTGCAATAATAAAGGTCAACCCTTTCTCCAGCACAGACATTTCATCAGTAGTAAGTATTCTAGATGAAATGTTCCATATTAATGAAGCTCCTTCGGTGTCCACATCTTTTTCAATGTCCGATTGCCTTCTGGTTCCATTTGGTTCTTCCTTTTCATCCTGTCTCTGCTGCATGAGTGACTGCTGCCCCTCACTCACTGTTGGTTTATTGGCAAAGGAAAATCTGGAGATGCTGAACCATGTGGAATGTTGGTTATCCTCGATTTTTGGTCTCATGTCACTCATTGCATGTTTCACTAAAGTGTAATATTAAATCGGTTCCTATGATTGGTGACACTGCCTTATTTAAATGTTTCACTAAAGCGTAATATTAAATCAGTCTGATGAAACAACTGTTTATGTTGTGAAAGCACTCACCAACTTTTATTATTTTTATATTCTCTTTTATTAAATATTTTTTAGCCCTGGAACATGCATTGGTCTCACTCTGTATTTTTTGTTACTTTTGAATTGTTGAGGGAACCATTTTCCTTTGGAGTCATATTTGTTTTGGTTTATTGCAAGATCTGTGTTAATTTCTTTTTAAAAATTATTTATTTATTTATTTTATTTTTTGTGTTAATGAACATTTTGAAATGGATGACTCTGGGTCAATAATTTGTTGGAGGTAAGAGAGCCTTCTTGGTAGCTTAATTTAGCATCCATATTGTCTCCAGGTTTAAATGAAGTGATTAGTCTGAGTAGCATTTTGAATGTAATTACTTTCAAGTAATGATTTGATTGGTAATAAAATGTCATGTGATAAGCTGAATTCAGTATAAAATGGAGAGTGTATGTTTTTATATTAATGTTTCCAATGAAGTTTGTATAGTAAAGTGAATGAAAACATTAAAATCAGTTATCATGCTTTGGTAGTCCACTGGCTACTTTTTTTGTTGTGGTGTGAGGGTTTAAATGTCTTTTTTTATATGTCTGGAATAAAACCAACAAAGCTGAACACATTTATTTGTTAAGCCTGCTTCACAGTATTAATGCATTTTTAGTACATGGAGTTCTCCAATTATGCTTTGTAATTGGAAAAACGATAAGCTTGTTATGAAAAACTTGTAAAGGACACCACAGATGCTGTTAAGATCAGGTCTGTCACTATGAACTGACACTGGATACCTTTGGCTGGCAAAGAACAGTGGCAGAAGGTAAAATAACTTTTAAAAACTGTTAGATATTTACTATTCCAGTCTCATAAGCAAAACATGTGGTAGAAATAAATATGTAGGCACTTTTAATATCTGTTTTACTTTCTGCCAGAGGAATATTTTGTTTCTACCTGCTATACCTAATTATGCAGAATGTCTCTGATTTTTGTCTCACATTTTTGCCCTGTCCCTTGTAATTTTTTTGATTAAATGGCAGGTTCTTTTTAGGTACAAAATAGTTTTTTTTAACTTCTCTCTGTTCCTATTTTATCTTTCTTCCTCTATTCTGGAAAAGTAAAAGGGTTACATTTCTGGGATTCATCCTCAGTGGCATGCAGAAATGTTGCACATGGCACTTTTCAGGCCTTTCAGCCATGCCACTCATAGTGAGGACAAATACAATTTTTGTATTCAAAGCTTCCAGATTTCTTTTAAGTTGTCTTGCAATGCCAGAATTCCTGGTGGTTGCTTCTGGAAGTTTCTCCACAGAGAATAATACTTCTGTATTATAAACCATATAAATTCTTGAAAACAATTATAATTCTTTAGTTCTGCAGATACATTTAGGATGTGACATGTCAGTGTTTGAATGTTCAGGAAACAAGAAAAACACTGCAAATTAGCTTTAGCCTCAGTGAGGTGTTTATTCAGAGTGAATTCTCTAGAAAGTATTTGTATCACATGACTTGCAAATTCTCAGTTGCTAGTCATTAGTATGTATCTATTTATTTTATTTTGCACATGTTTTGGCTACTCTCATGACCTCTCCTTGTCCACAAGTTCTATTGAATCCAACTTGGTCTCTCCAGACTAAATCTGACTCATGTTCTAAGTTGGGGAGGAGATTGAGGCACCTAGGTCAGCATCATAGTGCTGCTGAGGAATGTTGGTCCTTCTATATGCCCACTCCCAGCCCTTCCCGCAATACCCTGGGGTAGGTCACCACTCCAACAGTCATTTCCACAAGGGTCTATCACTGGTAGGACTGCCCCACCTATCCATCCCCAGACAACAAATGAACTTTGCATCCCTGATTCCCACTAGGGAAATCAACATTACAAATGTATCCCAAGCAAGTGCCCGCTTCTCCCAGGATAGGGATGCCCATCTTCCATGCCTGTGTCATCTGTGATGTAGTCAGATGTTTATCTCTCTACACCTCTGGTGCATTGTTAGTCATTAGCATTTAAAGATAAAAAAACACCTCCTATTTCAATGTTTAGCCCAAATCCTAGCATGAACTACCATCCTGTAGAAATGTTAATGAAAGTAAGGATGAAACATATGGGAAATGGTAGAGAAGGTAGTATTTTGTGTGGCAATAGGATATTCTGAGTGGAGAGGCTGAGATTGTAAATTTTAAGTTCAATTAGAACAGCAACAGATGGTTGTGAATATTGTATCATGTAAGAAAGGTACAGCCAGCTTTAATCCACAGGGGAGAAATAGTGGCAGTTGTCAGTGGTGCACTTTGCAGTATGTTTATAAATGTAGTACTGGGGAGACTAAATTACATATGGGACAATAAACACTTCTGCGGCTCCTAGTATTAAGTGGAATAAGTCCTTTATCAGGTGATTGGGTGTCTTGCATGTAATGTAAGGAACGTGAGTTTTCTGTACTCAGTATTTACATAGAAAAGGATGAATATTTGCAGGCTTAGTTGAATGATGTGAGAAATTCCTGAACATGGAAGATCATAAAATGAGGAGAGGCAGAAAAGTCATGAAGGTATTTCTATGGTTTATCTTACATTATTCTGCACTTCTCAAAACTGACTCTAAACCACCTTTAAAGTACATTACAAGTGACCCTACCTTGATTGCAGGTCATTATCTTGGTTTTAACCATTCTGGTTTTAGCTGTAAAGTTAACTGGACATTATACAGGTCCAGTGCTCTTCATTGACCATTTCATCTCCACATCTGGTATCTTACAATCAACTTATCTAGACTGTTATCCTTTTTAGGCCAGATGATCCTTTTTAGGCCAGATGAAGTTTATCAGCTCAGCAGTTTCTCTAGGATGGAGCCATGAGTTATATAGTCTAAGTAAATGCATAACTAACATGTCCTCCTACAGAACTTTTTAGCGACCCCTCATCATAAATACCCATCCAGTTTGGATGCACAAGTTACATGGGGATGCAATAGGATTAGGTTGCACTGCTAGGCTTATAAAGGCCCTGGTGGTAGTTAGCCTTTAGCCTAGTATATACCTATGAACCTAAGTATTTTACAAATATTCGATATGTCATTCAATAGTGCATGTCAGGCTCACTAATGTAAATGTAGTACAGAAGAGAAAAACAATAGTTTCATGTGTATTCCTAGGAACTCTGCACTTAGGAGTTCGCACAAGAATTTCCTTAAAATCATCATGAGTATCTGTAACCATACTGGGTATGTCTTACGTACCCTAGCTGGCAAGTAGGGTAATTTTATATCCTGGCTCCTTCCTTTTGATGTACAGGACATCCTTGTTGGAATATGGGTTGCAGTACAAGAATGCTCCTGTGTGCTTCTATGTACACAAACACACATGCATGTGAAAAGTGTGAGTGCACACTTATACACACACAGTTCTCAATTTTAGACAACATGCTGATTTGCAAGCTTGAGGCAGTTATCATCTCTTGGTCTTTCTACCTGCTGCTACACCTGTTACCACCAGGAGGTAGTGGAACACCTTTATCTACTTGAGATAGTCATGTTGCCTATGGCTACTCTCTCCCAAGGCCCACCATCTGTGAACTCTTCCAGAGCTCGGGCTGCTAATCAAATTTGTGTCATCTGAGGCAAGGTCAGGTCTTCCTTCTCTCCTCTGCACAGCAGAGCCAGCAAATATGCAATAAAATATGTGTGATCTCTTCCTTAGTGACAATTCTCCTAAAATTGATTTTAGTATACCTTAATGGAACACGCATATAAATTTAAATGTCTCACTGAGATATAACATATCTATTGTGGTATGCTAGCAAATATCTATCAGGCAAGTTTACTTGATGTGAACGCTGGAAGATACCTCAACCAAAGTCTCTGACTGTAGATTTTTAACAAGATGAATTAAGTGCTTTAACCATAGTCATTGTTTAAGGGAGATGAAGCATTTTTGCAGTGGGATATCTATTTTCAGCAGCAATTAGTCCTAGGACATACCTCACTCCACATCACAGACAGAAGCAGTACCAGGTATGATCAATAATCACCTAGATAATTGTTACTAAACCATTTAATACCATAATAATTCATTTACTCAGAAAATACTCATCAGACAATTTAATATGCTGATTATCAAGCCCAGGGCAGTCAAACTGTGCAGCTGTTCCAATAACTGTGCTGACGGTTTTGGGGAGCTCCTCTGTGTCAGACTAGTCCTTATGGAAAAATGCATACGTCTGTGAGAAGGTATATCTCAGCACTGAAATGCTGGAATTACTGCTTCTTCTGTAACCTGCACATTTTTTGAACACTGTATTTAATGTATCAGTTGATGCTTATAATTTGTTAGCTTTTCTTTGTGGTCTTTTCTGAAAATAGGCTTGTGCTTTTTAGGACTTATCTCATTAACAGAACACATCTAATACAACAATATTTACACTTTTTCAGTTTTCATTGACACAATGAAAGTTACATTTCTTTCTAGGCTTCTTGCAAAAATATCTGCATATACATGACTCCTACTTAGCTGCTCACCTTGTTAGTGTGAAGTTAACAGGTTTGGGTTTTTTTTCATAACCACTTACCAAATAGAAAACATAGCGGATGGACAATGTGCTGAAAGTTATTGTGTGTCACTGCTTACTGCCACTGACCAGTCCTGGAATCAATGCAATATAAGAACTTTGTTAGGTCAAGCACAAATAGTGCTGTCATTGTCAGGTCTCCATAAAAGAAGGAAAGAGGAAAGCTTAATGCTAGAGAAGGACTAGAGATATTTCACACGCACACACACATGCGCACACACACACACACACACACACACACACACACACACACACACACACACACACACACACACACACACACACAGAGAAAACAATGGCACATGCTTGTTACTTCACTCATAAATGGATAGGTTAATCTGCCTCATATTTATGCTTTGAGCTCAGAACAAATATGATGCAGAAAACATCACTTTATAAAGAAATATTCAGGACAGATTGCTTTGTATGTATGTTGATTAATAGGAGGCAGTAATAAATTGACAGGCACTAGATATAACAACTTTATTTGGAAACACTAGTAAAGGGAAAACATTATGAATTTTGGGAATTCTCCTCAAAAATTGATTAATTCATTCATTAATTAAATAAGTATGAATAAAAATAGAAACAAATTTTGCAAAGTTCAGACAAAATGTAGGCAGTTTACATAGCTGACAGAAAACGGAGATGAATATTAATGTAGTGCATGCAGTGCAGTGATTATGCCCCAATGTTCAGAAAAAGACAAACCAGTTAAGCACCAGAGTGCCATATCACTAGACTTCTTAACAATTGTTAAGTACCCCTTGCTAAAGTTGTTAGTCAGGTCCTGCACTAGGCAGTAAAATCTGCCTGCACTGACTAGCAGATGACAGCAGCAGAATAAAAGATTTGCTTCTGCCTGTTATCCATACAGGTAATGTGTCTTTAAGTTCCTCCAGTGACCTTATAAAGTTGCCAGAATAACATAATTTGGGCTAGCATACTTTAATTGAAGGATACAAACTGTCAAACTCCAATGTATGTCATTATCTGGTAACGTCAATCCTCACTGATTTGTCCAAACAACACAGGTTTTATGAAGAACAAAACAAAAATATGAAGCAATAATCTGGACAGTCTATGAAAATATGAACAGTTGAGAGCCATGAAAGGTAAGTGTAAATGTGACGTGCAGAGTTGCACTACCTTTCTGACAGCGTCTGCTAAGTGTTTTATGCCTTTGAAAGCCAGCAAAACTCTTAGCATTTTCCCCGTAACTAATAATACATGGAGCAGATAAAGCTCCATGCACAACAAAGAATTATGATCAGGTCTCTGATCATAACCCCTTATGTGTTTTGGAGGTGAAATTCTTGGCATCTATCTTGAAGACATAATAATGTGGTATGATTGGAGACCTGATCATAATCCTCTATGTTTATTCATGTTTATTTATTATTTATTTACATTTGTTTACCGGGAAATTCTGACTGGACACAGTTCCATTTTCAGTGGAGGCCCGGGGAGAAAAGCTATACACAATCAAAACAAGTGACAGATACACAGCAAGTAAAATCTGTAGCAAACAAGAACAGTAAAAATGTATGAGGATCCGATTAGGTACAAGAAGGAGCAGTACACATGAAAAAGTAAAAGTACATATAACATTATAAGCATAGGGTAACATGCAATGCTCATTATTATAATATGTAGTTAGTAAGTTTAGGTAAAAGTTACGAATAAACAAGACACCGAACTGTTTAATTTGACAGTTGTAGCTGAGTACACTAACAGATATATAGTCGACAAGCATCATATGGTGATGTAAGCAGGAGGGGATAGAGGGAATAGAGGAAGGGGGGAAGATTTAATGGTCTGATTTTGGCAGGCATGGTGGCTAAGGGAGGGGAGGAGAGGAGGTGAGAAGAAGAGAAGTGAGTTTAAGTCAGGATTGGAACAAGGACATAACCAGTGGCTTTTTAAGTGGGCTTTTAGTTTGGCTTTGAAATGGTGGGATGAGGGTAGGGTGGTAATGTGGGGGGGAGGGGAGTATTCCATAATTTAGATATTATGCAGGAGAAAAGAACTTCTCCAGCTGAGTTCTTGGCTTTTGTTAAGTTGGAGCAGGTTTTTGTTGCTGGAGCATAGTGGTCTAGCAGTATAGTAGGATTGGAGAAGGTTTTGAAGGGAGGAAATGTTTTGAGGATGGTTTACTAATTTGTGGGCGAGGGACAGTTGGTTGAATCGGAGAAGTTGCGGGAGTACAAGCCTATCGAGTTCTCTAAGAAAGTTACGGTGATGGCTGTGGTAGGATGACTCAGTGGAAAATTTGGATATTTTGTTGTAGCAGGTCTCTAGCTTGTTTAGGTCAGATTGTCTAAGACTGGTAAGTATGGGAGAGGTTTAGAGTAAGGATGAAATGAGGTGGGAGTTGGCTACTGAGATTCTAGCTGTTTTAGTGAGGAATTGCTTATTTCTATACAATGAATGTAGTTTTTTGTGAACTTTTTTATGGTTAGAGAGATGCGAGTGTCAAATTTGAGCTGGTCGACAATTTCAATGGCGAATAGTTTGGTGTGTTCTTTAGGGGAGATTGCTGGCCAGAATATTGAAATGGGGGTTAGTTAGGTTGGATTTGGTGGGCTGGAAGATGAGAAGATTGGTCTTGTTAGGGTTGAGTATTAGCTAGGCATTGGATAGCCACTTTTCTACAGAGGAAAAGGCTTCCTGTGTTAATTTGTGAAGTTCTGGTAAAGTTCGGGCTGAGCAGATGAGACTAGAGTCATCTGCATACTGTATGAGAGTGGCCTGCTTGGTGGCTGTGAACAGATTATTGGTGAAGAGTGAGAAAAGCGGTTCTATATCATATGAGCGAATCGCACAAATTGCTAATGCTCATAATATCAAACGTACCGGACCTCAAAGTGCTTTTTCTGTGATCGTGGTACAGTGAAGAATGGGATATTTGCCCTTTCCTCACTGTAGTGTGATCTCGGAGTAGGAATATATATTTAGCGGGGGGTGCATCCCCCCACAATAAGAAGTTCAAGGTCCGGTACGTTCGATATTATGAGCGTTTGCAATTTGTGCGATTTGCTCATATGATATAGACCCGAGAAAAGCAGTGGCCCAAGGATGAAACCTTGGGGGTTGCCAAGAGTGACAGGAAGTCTAGATGATAGGTCATCGTGCCACACAACGGATTGTTGGCGGCCATCTAGATAGCAGTGAAACCAGTTTGTAGCTGATTGTGAAAAAGAAAGGTCAGAGAGAATGGAAAGTAGTTTTTTGTGTGAGACCATATCGAATGCCTTGGACCAGTCCAGGAATGTGGCAGAAGAGAACAGGCCATTGTTTTTGTGGTGAAGGATAGTATTAGTGAAAGAGAGTAAGGTGGTAGTAGTACTATGGCATGGCCTGAAACCATGTTGGGTGCTGGAGAGAAGGTTATTAGTTTGTAAATAGTCTAGAACTTGAGAGTGTATGCATTTCTCAAGTATTTTGGATAGTGGAGAAAGGATGGCTGTGTGGTGGTAGTTGGAGAGTTCAGTGGAGGAGCCACCTTTATGGGGGGGTATTATGTAGGATATTTTCCAAAGTGAAGGGACATAGTATTCTGATAGGGATCTGTTTATTAAGATAGATACTGGATATGCTAGGGCATCTGCTGCTAATTTCAGGTGTTTGCAGGAGAGGTTGTCAGCAGCAAGTTTTGTAGGCTTAAGTTTTAATAGATTTTTCTATTAAGGAGGTGGGCACAGGGGGAGAAAGAAAAGATAGTGGACAGAGTATTTGGATTTGATGTGGGAGGGGGTAGGAGTGGGGTTATGTTGTTTGGACAATGATAAAATGGATTCAGTAAAGTGTTTGTTGAAAGAGGCAGCAACACTACTGGAAGAAGGGAGAGAGGTGGGTGGGGGGGAGGTGCCAACCTTACCTAGTTGGAGAATGGAGTTTATGGAGGACAAGAACTGCTTAGGGTTGTTTTGGGAGGAGTTTAGTGCTGCTTGGTAATACTGGACTTTGTCGTACTTTATCTGCTTTTTGACCCTGTTGCATAATTCTAGGAATGTCTGTCTAGAGGATGATTTTTGGTAAGTCGCCAGCAGTCCCAAGTCTTGTCCCCAAGTTTCATTAATGACTTGGTGTCTTTTTGAAGCCAAGGGGCAAAGTGTGACTTGACTCTGGCACTTCTTATTGGAGCATGTGTATTTAGGAAGGTTGAGTTGAAGAAATGAACTGTTTCATTTAGATTGAGGCACTTTAGTGGTGACCAGTTACAGTTAATTAGGGAAGATGTAAAGGTGAGGGGGTTGAAGTTTAACTTGTTACAAATTTCCTGATAGATGATTGGTTAGTTACTGTTTGGATGGTGCCTAAGAAGGGATGTTGGATTGTGGTCACTGGGGCAGTCTGACGACTATGGCACTTTATTGATTAGTATCTAGTCGAGGGTGGAAAGTTTGTTGGACTTTTTGTCAGTCCAGGTAGGGGACCTTATGAGTTGTGAGAAACCATGAAGGTTTAGGTGGTTGGCTGGATGATTGTTGGTACATGCGAGCCAGTCGATGTTAAAGTCACCTACAATTATGGTTTCATGGGGGAGGGTTTGGTTGGCCCAACTGAAGAGGTTTTCCAGGAGTGGGATGTTATGGCCAGGTGGAAAGTAGTACCCAAGTATGTTTATCGTTTTGAGTTTAGTTTGAGGTTGGGGTATAGGATCTCTTTGGGGGGGGGTCGCTGAGTTAAGGGTGTGGATGTTTTATGTGGTGTTTAAGCATTAGAGCTACGCCACCTCCTTTTTTGGATAGCCTGTCCAGGCGAAGTATGTTATAGCCTGGTGGGAGTATTTCCTCACTTTTGATGTGGGGCTTGAGCCAGGTTTCGGTTTAATTATTTTAATATTTATATTAATATTGTCATAATATTCTTTTAATATTATACAAATGTTTTCTACTATGTTATGATGGAGACTCATTTTCAGCACATGAGCACTGTTTTTATGCACCCTTCTTTATTTTTTGAATATACTGAATGCTGAAATTGTCTGTTTAGCACTCACAAATTGTCTGGTTTGTACCAATTACTGGATCATGTATTTAATCAACACATTATATGATTACCCTGCCTTGACACTTAGCTTTTGATGAAATGCCCTAGGCTGGCGATGGGGTCATAGCAGTCAGTAATCATGGAGGTGAGAGTTAAAAAGTTTTCTTAACCATCCTAACTCTAACTTAGTCTGATGTTTTGACATAAAAATTGAGTGACAACAAACGCAATCATCAGACTTTTCTGTCTGAAGCGTTGAGGTCAATTTGAAAGCGCTTACTAAGGTATAATAAAGGCTTTTTTTGATTTATTTTACTTAGCCTTGTTTGTTGTCACTCAGTTTTTATTCTGATTTTGCTTCTTGCATACTGGTATATCAACTTCATCCCAGGTGTGCGGTTGTTTTTACTTTTTTGGTGTTTTGACATGTTGAGTTAAAACTGAGTTTAAATTTGTTTGCATTTCGCTACCTGCTGCACAAACAAATGCCTGTGCTGTGATAATGTACTTTTATTTGGACATTTGACTTGGACTCAGGAACTATAATGTCTTTTTAATTGTCAATGGGCTATCTCCTCAGGACTACTATTTTTCTGCTATTCTCCATGACAGCTTTGAAATCCTTACTATGTCTTTCCAACACTGTTGAAACTGACTTTTGACTTCCCTACCCATTTCCTGTTGAAAGCAATACATCTAAGCATAAATATACCATTCTGTCAGTTGTACAGTGCATTGACCCTGATTTAAAGACCTCCCGTTACAATACTAATTTCAGGAACAAAACTGGTAAATTACAGTTCCAGAGTGATGGCTGACGTCAGTGCCTAATGTCAGCTCGCTGCTGTGGTCTATAATGTCTTCAGGATTTTGTGAAAGTTCCCATGGAAATAGCCACATGATTGCAGAGGGTTCCAATCAAGTGCTTAAAATTATGATCTTGGTTTGGGAAATTGACAGTTAGAGTGAATCAAAAGAAGCTGGCAGAGGGGGAAAGATATGGAAAACGTGCTGCTAAGTGGAAAAGATATCCAGGTGAATAGTCTGAAATAACATTTTAGTTCTAATATTAATTCATGACTATTTCTTTTAAATAACCTGAATTTAACAAAATGACAGTGTTACACAATGACTGCTTCTTTAGGTTTCAGACTGGGAACCTCATACACTAAGCATTTGTACTTGCATGTTACTTGATTAATTGTTTTTTTTTATATTTGTGATGCAGTTTAAATAACAGCTGCTATCCCAAATTTAGGTTGAAAATGTAAGCAGTACTAACAGTAGAGAATAATTGTTTATATTCTGCAGAATTTATTATGTTCTGCATATTTTTTAGTTATATTCTGCTTTATTAAAGCAGAATATGAAATTCAGAACATTGCCAGCTATGATAATTTATTCAGTTTAATTCGCTGTATCTCCATATTGCTTAATGTGTTCATGCATAGTAGTAATGTGGAACACTAACTGCTTCTGGCTGTGGTGGTGTAGCGGTTAGTATGGTCATCTCACAGCAAGAGGTTCTCCGGTTCGATTCTTGTCTGGAGCTCCTTCTGTGCAGAGTCTACATGTCCTCCCTGCAGTCGAGTGAGTTTTAAAGACATGCAGGTAGGTGTGTGTGTGTGTGTGTGCCGAGTGAGTTTTAAAGACATGCAGGTAGGCATGTGTGTGTGTGCTTTCTGTGAAGTTGGGTGCTGGGCTGGCAACTTGACACTGTAAAAATACCACTGCCAATCAATCTGTGGACCAGTGATCCACTGTGGCTAAAGACATTGCTTTTAGTAACATGGAATGCAGCTGCTGTAGAGCTGATATTTCAGACAATGTGTGATGATGAATGTAATCCAAGGATGAATGTAAAAGTATATTAATTGCTTTCAATTTTTGTTGATTAAATAAATGATCAAAATCTGAAAACAGTAACAGTATCTCGGAAAAACATTATTGTGGCAGACATCACTGGAGTTGTTTAAAAAGCTAAAGAAAATCCAATCTGTTAATAATTGTCCCAAAAATGCATAACATTTAGTCACTTATAATGTTATACCAGTATGGGGATTCAAACTGGTGGTAAGAGCTGTGGCCAAAAGGGACTATTTCCAAGATGCAAAAAAATGTGATAGAGACATGTTAGCTACAGTGAGGAAAAAACTCATTATCGGCTAATGTGCATGTCTCTGAATTGCCCTTACATACCACAAGTGCAAATCAGCAATTTCCTGTGGTAGTAACCACAGGCATCCCTTCATTCACTCTTACACACACACACACACACACACACACACACACACACACACACACATTGAGATACATCTCACGTGTCCTTGAGTTTACAGAACATCATTGATTATTTCATTCCCACCCTCATAAATTACATATCCTTACAGTTAGTCGGCTATGGCAGATGTTAGCGTTTCATTCTCTTTATTGTTCCTAAAGTACATTTTGATGCTATACCTGTTGCTCTGTTAAGTAATAGTTTAAAATTTCTCCCTGATGCCATCTATTGCTCCTCCTGGCTTTGTCCCAGAGGATCCTCCCACACAGACACACCCCCATCAATTTCCCTTTCCCTGATTTTAGACAGCACCCCTGCTATTGCCTGTTATAGGTTCCTAGATTAGTACTAGACTAATTGCCCTTGAGGGTCATTTTAAGCTTAGCCAATTTAACCCATGTGAGAATCAAACCCTGTACCTTGTGTCTACAAGACAAATATTTTAACCATTATGCCAGCCTCCCTCTGGTACATGCCCTGCCCCTTTTAACTCACAGAACCCTTACAATAAGTGAATAACACTAGACTAATTAGAATGTCATACTTCTTATGTTAAAAATATCCTGTCAGTCTAACTCGTTAGTAAGTGTAGAGGATTAAAGCTGTTGTTCAACAAGTTGCTTTCTGTGACAGGGTGCAGGGTTCAAAACTCCACCTCCCTTTTTACATTAACTTTTTTTTTCCCAAATATTTAAGGTAATATATTAGAAATATCCCTGTCTTGTGGTGGTGCAGAGGGCTAATACCCCCACTAAAGAGCAGTGTGTGAATGCCGAGGCTAGAGGGTTTCAGTCTTTTTTATTGCCTTTAGGGCATGCTATATAGAGTATCACTGGTGCATAGTGCTCCCCCCGCCCCATGTACCTTTAAGGCATGATACAAGCAGTATCCCTGATATCTAGAACCTCCCCCAGTATTGCAGGATTTGCTTGTCAGAGTAGGAGAGCGTGGGGGTGTGACAGCCACCCTGCACATACATACATTCACACATTTGTGCATACACATACACAAGCACATGCAGATATATATATATATATATATATATATATATATATACACATACATACATGCACACACACACACACACATATATACACACATACACACACACACACACACACACACACACACACACACACACACACACACACACACACACACACACACTCACACTCACTCTCTCACACACACACACACACACACACACACACACACACACACACACACACACACACACACACACACACACACACACACACACACACACTCCCCTACCTATCCCCTTACTACCTCTCCTACTGCAGCCTCTCAAATTTGTGGTCACAGACACATAAACACACTACCCTCACTACCACTACTTGACTGGTGAACTTCAGAACACCTGACTCAAATGTATATCACCCATTTGAAGCTATATGTGAACTCAAGCTTTTTGCCATGCTCATTAATACAGCTGGCTGAGGTAACTTACACAGCTGAGTGGTTCTCTGAATCACTTGGCTGTGTAAATGCCTTAACCCAGACATTTCCGGGGGGAGAGCATATGGCTAATTAGCATAAATGTTCCACTGAAATGCATCATTAGCATTTGAGGTAGGCTGCAAAGACAGCCCACTGATGTGAGGCACTACTTTGAGGCACACCACTTTGGTAGGGTTGTCTTTAAATTGGAAATAGTTACCGCAAGGTGTATACCAGGTCTACACTTTGCAGTAACCTTTTTGAATCAGGCTCCATGTGTCAGCTAGCACTTCTGCACCAGAAGAAAAAACGACATACTTTAATTCTGCAGTATTTAGGTAATTTTGTTCTACACCATATATACTTAAAAGAATAAATTAGAGGGGGAACCACCACAAATTTCACACTAGGTTTTTCAGGTCCACAGTAATCTAGGCAGCTATTAATCTAACTCTCATTCAACCTGGTGACTAGCACACATATATGTATATAAAATTACATAATTTGGGACAATAAATGTCAGCTGATTTTTGTGGTCATGATGTGTCTTCTGTAAGCAACACTGACCAGTGATCTGGCAGGTACTAGTTTGTTTCATTTGTACTTCTCAGATGGGAGCTGTGATGAAAGATTTTCTTTATTACAGATTTTTGGCAGACTGCTTTTTTATGGAGTATAGCTCAAAATATTTGATGGTATGTTAAATGAAATATGCGAAGAATGTTATCTTAAGGTGGGACTCAGATTGTGTTCATTTTTTTTTTTTACTACTTATTTATTTATTGCATTTGTTTACCGGGAAAGTCCACTGGGCCTAAAAGAGCCCATTTTTGGTGGAGGCCAGGGGAGAAAAGGTCCAACAAGAACATAAGTGCAGAAAGAAATTAAACCTTAATTGGTACAGAAATAGAAACAGCATTACACATAGTTGTTACAGTAATATAAGCAGAATATATATACATAAGTCAGGGATTTAGTTGGTTTGATTACAGCAACAAATACAGAATATATACATAAAAGCAGGAATTTAGGTGGTTTCCTGATGAATTCAGCATGGTAAAATGGAAGTAAATTAATCAGCATTATTGTGCCAGTATCAACAAGTGATGAAAGAAAAAAAATAACTATGGAGAAAGTATCATCAGTCACTAGTAGTAAAAAGTATAGGAATTTAGTTATAATATAAGGAGAAGGAAGGGGTTAGGGTACAGAGCATGTACAGAGCCAGGAAGGGTTGTTATAGAGCAGGTACAGAGCCAGGAAGGGATGTTATAGAGCATGTACAGAGCCAGGAAGGGTTGTTATAGAGCAGGTACATAGTCAGGAAGGGTTGTTATAGAGCAGGTACAGAGCCAGGAAGGGTTGTTATAGAGCAGGTACAGAGCCAGGAAGGGTTGTTATAGAGCAGGTACAGAGCCAGGAAGGGATGTTATAGAGCAGGTACAGAGCCAGGAAGGGATGTTATAGAGCAGGTACAGAGCCAGGAAGGGTTGTTATACAGCAGGTACAGAGCCAGGAAGGGTTGTTATAGAGCAGGTACAGAGCCAGGAAGGGTTGTTATAGAGCAGGTACAGAGCCAGGAAGGGTTGTTATAGAGCAGGTACAGAGCCAGGAAGGGTTGTTATAGAGCAGGTACGTAGCCAGGAAGAGTTGTTATAGAGCAGGTACATAGCCAGGAAGGGTTGTTCTAGAGCAGTTACAGAGCCAGGAAGGGTTGTTATAGAGCAGGTACATAGCCAGGAAGAGTTGTTATAGAGCAGGTACATAGCCAGGAAGGGTTGTTATAGAGCAGTTACAGAGCCAGGAATGGTTGTTATAGAGCACGTACAGAGCCAGGAAGGGTTGTTATAGAGAATGTACAGAGCCAGGAAGGGTTGTTATAGAGAATGTACAGAGCCAGGAAGGGTTGTTATACAGCAGGTACGTAGCCAGGAAGGGTTGTTATAGAGCAGGTGCGTAGCCAGGAAGGGTTGTTATAGAGCAGGTACAGAGCCAGGAAGGGTTGTTATACAGCAGGGACAGAGCCAGGAAGGGTTGTTATACAGCAGGTACAGAGCCAGGAAGGGTTGTTATAGAGCAAGTACAGAGGCAGGAAGGGTTGTTATAGAGCAGGTACAGAGCCAGGAAGGGTTGTTATAGAGAATGTACAGAGCCAGGAAGGGTTGTTATAGAGAATGTACAGAGCCAGGAAGGGTTGTTATACAGCAGGTACGTAGCCAGGAAGGGTTGTTATAGAGCAGGTACGTAGCCAGGAAGGGTTGTTATAGAGCAGGTACAGAGCCATGAAGGGTTGTTATACAGCAGGTACAGAGCCAGGAAGGGTTGTTATACAGCAGGTACAATGCCAGGAAGGGTTGTTATAGAGCAAGTACAGAGGCAGGAAGGGTTGTTATAGAGCAGGTACAGAGCCAGGAAGGGTTGTTATAGAGCAGGTACGTAGCCAGGAAGAGCAGGTACGTAGCCAGGAAGGGTTGTTATAGAGCAGGTACGTAGCCAGGAAGGGTTGTTATAGAGCAGGTACGTAGCCAGGAAGGGTTGTTATAGAGCAGGTACGTAGCCAGGAAGGGTAGTTATAGAGCAGGTACGTAGCCAGGAAGGGTTGTTATAGAGCAGGTACAGAGCCAGGAAGGGTTGTTATACAGCAGGTACAGAGCCAGGAAGGGTTGTTATACAGCAGGTACAGAGCCAGGAAGGGTTGTTATAGAGCAAGTACAGAGCCAGGAAGGGTTGTTATAGAGCAGATACGTAGCCAGGAAGGGTTGTTATAGAGCAGGTGCGTAGTCAGGAAGGGTTGTTATAGAGAAGGTACAGAGCCAGGAAGGGTTGTTATACAGCAGGTACAGAGCCAGGAAGGGTTGTTATAGAACAGGTATATAGCCAGGAAGGGTTGTTATAGAGCAGGTACAGAGCCAGGAAGGGTTGTTATAGAGCAGGTACGTAGCCAGGAAGAGTTGTTATAGAGCAGGTACATAGCCAGGAAGGGTTGTTCTAGAGCAGTTACAGAGCCAGGAAGGGTTGTTATAGAGCAGATACATAGCCAGGAAGGGTTGTTATAGAGCAGTTACAGAGCCAGGAATGGTTGTTATAGAGCAGGTACAGAGCCAGGAAGGGTTGTTATAGAGCAGGTACAGAGCCAGGAAGGGTTGTTATAGAGAATGTACAGAGCCAGGAAGGGTTGTTATAGAGAATGTACAGAGCCAGGAAGGGTTGTTATACAGCAGGTACGTAGCCAGGAAGGGTTGTTATAGAGCAGGTGCGTAGCCAGGAAGGGTTGTTATAGAGCAGGTACAGAGCCAGGAAGGGTTGTTATACAGCAGGTACAGAGCCAGGAAGGGTTGTTATATAGCAGGTACGTAGCCAGGAAGGGTTGTTATAGAGTAGGTACGTAGCCAGGAAGGGTTGTTATAGAGCAGGTACGTAGCCAGGAAGGGTTGTTATAGAGCAGGTACGTAGCCAGGAAGGGTTGTTATAGAGCAGGTACAGAGCCAGGAAGGGTTGTTATAGAGCAGGTAAAGAGCCAGGAAGGGTTGTTATAGAGCAGGTACGTAGCCAGGAAGGGTTGTTATAGAGCAGGTACGTAGCCAGGAAGGGTTGTTATAGAGCAGGTACAGAGCCAGGAAGGGTTGTTATACAGCAGGTACAGAGCCAGGAAGGGTTGTTATACAGCAGGTACAGAGCCAGGAAGGGTTGTTATAGAGCAAGTACAGAGCCAGGAAGGGTTGTTATAGAGCAGGTACGTAGCCCGGAAGGGTTGTTATAGAGCAGGTGCGTAGTCAGGAAGGGTTGTTACAGAGCAGGTACAGAGCCAGGAAGGGTTGTTATACAGCAGGTACAGAGCCAGGAAGGGTTGTTATAGAGCAGGTATATAGCCAGGAAGGGTTGTTATAGAGCAGGTACAGAGCCAGGAAGGGTTGTTATAGAGCAGGTACGTAGCCAGGAAGAGTTGTTATAGAGCAGGTACATAGCCAGGAAGGGTTGTTCTAGAGCAGTTACAGAGCCAGGAAGGGTTGTTATAGAGCAGGTACATAGCCAGGAAGGGTTGTTATAGAGCAGTTACAGAGCCAGGAATGGTTTTTATAGAGCAGGTACAGAGCCAGGAAGGGTTGTTATAGAGCAGGTACAGAGCCAGGAAGGGTTGTTATAGAGAATGTACAGAGCCAGGAAGGGTTGTTATAGAGAATGTACAGAGCCAGGAAGGGTTGTTATACAGCAGGTACGTAGCCAGGAAGGGTTGTTATAGAGCAGGTGCGTAGCCAGGAAGGGTTGTTATAGAGCAGGTACAGAGCCAGGAAGGGTTGTTATACAGCAGATACAGAGCCAGGAAGGGTTGTTATAGAGCAGGTACGTAGCCAGGAAGGGTTGTTATAGAGTAGGTACGTAGCCAGGAAGGGTTGTTATAGAGCAGGTACGTAGCCAGGAAGGGTTGTTATAGAGCAGGTACGTAGCTAGGAAGGGTTGTTATAGAGCAGGTACAGAGCCAGGAAGGGTTGTTATAGAGCAGGTAAAGAGCCAGGAAGGGTTGTTATAGAGCAGGTACGTAGCCAGGAAGGGTTGTTGTAGAGCAGGTACGTAGCCAGGAAGGGTTGTTATAGAGCAGGTACAGAGCCAGGAAGGGTTGTTAACAGAGCAGGTACATAGGCAGGAAGGGTTGTTATAGAGCAGGTACATAGCCAGGAAGGGTTGTTATAGAGCAGGTACATAGCCAGGAAGAATTGAGATGATTTTTCAATATTTGTTTGAATGTAGTGGTGCTGCCTGTGTTTCTTATAGAAGGGAAAGCGAGTTCCATAGTTTGGTGAAGGAATAGAGGAGTTGACCAGCAATTAAGGCGGGCTTATCTACTTTTAGAAGTAGATGATTTTCAAATCTTAGTTGCCTGCTGGGTTGGTATTTGGCAAGCAGAGTTGAGAGAGCAGGACAGTCTGTGTGTCTGTAGATTATTTTCTGCACTGTAGTTAGTTGGGTGAATCAGAGATGGTGGGAGAGTTCCAGCCAGCCCAATTGTTTCAGTGAGTTACAGTGGTGGGATGAGAATTTGGCCTTGGTGGCAAATTTGGCTGTTCTGTTGTAACACATATCAACTTGCACAGATGGTATTGTTTGTGCTGTGATGCACTCGTCAATAAAAAAATCGAATACATTTATGATTACAACTTCTAGTGACCTGGGCTTTATTTCACTAACATAGCAGCTTGAATTTTCTTTTTACCTTTTTTCTTGTCTCGCTGAATTCAAACTCCATATTTCATTCGTATATACCCGACAAGTTTCTTTAATCCCTAACATATCATGGATATCCCACCTGATTATCATATATACATTTGTCTGTGATAACAAAATGCTTCATCCATTGGAAACTGATAGGTACAATCTGCTGAACTTTACTGATGTGTACCTCTAGCATTGCTATTTCTGTCTACTGTAAGTTTTACTATTGTAAAGGTGCTTCTTGTTAATCATGTGTAGTGAAATTGTAAATGTAAATGTCCTTTAGTGGAGCTTTTCTTCTCAGGTCGCCACTGAAAATGTTTCTTGCCCAGTTGGACTTTGCTGGTAAACAAAGACCAAGTAAATAAGTAAATCAAAACTGTATTGTTAGACACATGTACCAATCTGAATACTAAGAAAGGTGGGGCAAAAGTGTAAGGGGGTGTGACCGAGAAGTGCAGTTCCTGCCCTCATTTTTTCTGTACTGATATTTCTGAATGCTGGTACTAAAGGGCACTTCAGTACTTCATGTTTGATAAGCTGTAGCAAGCTGCTATCAGCTTGTTATAGTTTAAAAACTGTACCATTCGGCTTATTACAGTAAAGGCAGAAGTCTTATTTTTTTTTTTGCTGTTCACTGGGGTACTGTATAGTGGACTGATAATGGGCAGTAGATGAGCCAGTTATAGGTTTGGTGAAAATGTTCAAAATGGCACTTATCATGAGTTCCCCTAAGTTCAGGTCCCTTACTTTTTTTCCATAGTAAATGTTAATGTTATTTTATATATATATGTATATATATATATATATATGGATCTACCTGACTAGATCGAAACTTCATAACACCAACACGCACTTCACCGACACCACATAATCGACAGTTCACAAACACGACACCACATACACTCAACACAGCACAACAACAAACAAAACAAATCCCCTATCCAAAACCCACACACACAACACAAGCACACCAAAATTCTTACAAACCAACACTAACCCTTACATACACAACTATCTACAACCCTAACCGAAACCCTAACCGTAAGGTCCGTCACTATCGCACACTCACCTAACCCGCGCCCTAACCCTAACTCACTTAACCCGCCCCTAACCCAAAATATATCACTACTGCACCCTTACCTAACCCGCCCCCTAACCCTAACTCACTTATCCCACCCCTACCCCTACAGACCGCCAACATCGCACACTTACCTTACTCGCACCCTAACGGCCGTCACTACCGCATACTTACACATCCTTTCCCCATCTCAGTGTTCTCAGCGTCGGTGTCTTCCTCCGTCGGTCTTCTGCCTTGTCGATCTTCTGGTGATTTGTCGCTGTTCTGATGTTTCGATCTACTCAGGCAGATCCATATATATATTGGGATAACAAAATAATCCA